>NC_134491.1:69466703-69644203 GCF_040206685.1 Ascaphus truei
TATACTACCCCCCTCCCCCTTCCCCCGCGCTGGCGCCCCCTCCGCACTCCCCCCTACCAGGTGCCCGGACCTAGGCCCGATCCCTCAGCACAGAGCTCCTGAAGTGGGAAGAACAAGAGCTCCAGAGCCTAGAGCTCTGAAAACACCCCCAAAAACATAATGGCTTCTATCAAACTAATCTCGATTAATGTCAATCCTTAGAAAAAAATCTAAGGGCGATATTGTCTCATATTCCAAGAGACCCACTTAACTCCCTGACACCCCCCTAACACATTCAAAAGCGTATTCCCCCCAGGCATTTTACGCTTCCTCCGCAAGCAAAAAAAGAGGAGTAGCCATCCTCATTAGAACTGGGGTCACTTTTGTGTTGACCAATCTCGTGCAGATCCTATGGGGCGATCCCTGATAATCCAGGGTACCCTAGCAGGTTCGCCAATCACAATAGTCAATGTTTACGCACCCAATGACAAACAAATCCCCTTCTTAAAAAACCTTCTCGAATCACTAGAACAGCAGTCCCTCTCCTCCCTGATATTAGGAGGGGATTTCAATATGGTGGCCTCTCACGTACAGGACAAATCAAACCCCACCTCCGCTCGCCTATCTCCCACCCCCTCCCCCCACACCATCCAAGGTCAAAAACAAGCCAAGAAATTTTGAGAGCTTATCCAGAACTACTCACTAGTGGACATATGGAGGGCTCAGCACCAGGGTCAGAAGGATTATACCTTCTTCTCCCACCCCCTCATCAGTCCTACTCGAGGATTGATTATTTCCTGGGTACAAGTAACATCTTCCAGGCATCTTTCCAGTCCAACATAGGTCCGATCACATGGTCCGATCACGCCTCGATCGACCTCATACTAACCCTACCCTTTGTGAAAAACAACCAATATATGAGGAAGTTAAATGATTCTATGCTGAACTGCCCCGACACGGAGGTATCCATACGACAAAAACTGTCCATGTTCTTCCAAATCAATGCAGGCTCTGTCTCAACCGCAGCTATGCTCTGGGAGGCCCACAAAGCCACCATCAGAGGAGACCTAATCTCTATTGCCTCATACAAAAAAAAAACAGAAACGTAAGCTCCAAAAGGATCTCTCAGATAAAATCCCTCCACTAGAGCAACAACATAAAACTTCATTATCAAAAAAGATACTAAAACAACTAAATTTAACTAGAGCTGCCCTTAAAGAAACACAACTCGAAGAAGTCGAGAAAGCACTAAGGTGGTCAAAACAAAAATATTTTGACAAGGGCAATAAAGCAGATAAGCTCCTAGCCTCCAAGCTAGAGTTAAATCCCAGATAGCTCGTATCCAGACTAAAAATGGGCAAGTCTCATACATAGAGAAGGAGATAGCGCAGGAATTTGCGAGCTTTTACTCAGACCTATATAACCTCCACCCCCCGGAACAAGACACGGTCAGCCTCAACACAATATCACAATTCCTAGAGCAATGTAACCTCCCGTCCCTCTCCCCCAGAAGAAGTAGAGACCCTGAATAAAAATATAACCCACGAGGAACTATCCCAAGCTATAAGCTCCCTCAAGATAGCCAAAACCCCGGGCCCCGACGGCTTTTTCGAACGCATATTACAAAATGTTCATGCCAATCCTCTCCCCTTATCTACTAGAAATGTATAACTCCTTCCTACAGGGGGAACCAATACCCACCACTATCACAGCAGCAAATCTCGCCATCATTCATAAAGAGGGTAGGGACCCGCTTTTCTGTGGAAATTATAGGCCCATCTCCCTGTTAAACACTGATCTCAAGATCTACAGTAACATCCTGGCAAACAGGCTAAACCCAATTCTCCCTAGACTCATTCATGTGGATCAAGTAGGATTCGTGTCGGGAAGACAGGCCTCCGACAATACCCGCAAAATTGTGGATATAATCGACCACGTGCACCTCACTGGTTCCAAAGCAATGATTCTGAGTCTGGACGCCGAAAAGGCGTTCGACAGAATCAAGTGGGCCTTCCTGGACCAAACCATGTTGAGGTTTGGCTTCTCCGGCCCATTTCTAGAATGGGTGAGAGCCCTCTAACCAAAATCCTACAGCATATGTTAAATTATCAGGCGGCTTCTCAGACCCAATAAAAATTAGAAACGGGGACCAGACAAGGCTGCCCGCTCTCTCCCCTGTTATTCGCTTTAACTATAGAGCCCCTAGCAGCCACTATCAGGGAAGAAATCAGTATCAAGGGCATCCAAATCGCAGATAGAGAACATAACATTTCGTTGTTTGCCGACGATGTGATTCTGACTCTCGCTGACCCCCACACATCCCTCCCCAACCTTCAAAGGCTCCTAACCCAATTCGGATCAGTATCTGACTATAAAGTGAACATGGATAAGTCAGAGGCCCTGAACATTTCCCTCCCCTCCCAGAATGTGGAAACTCATTCAAGCCAACTATAATTATAAGTGGAGTTCCACCTATATTAAATATCTGGGAGTCAAAATTTCTAACTCCTACAGCAACCTATATCAATATAACTACCCCCCCCTCTATTTGGCCAGATTAATAAAGACCCTAGAAATTTGGAAAAAAAACACCAAATTTCATGGTTTGGGAGAATAGTCGCAGTAAAAATGAACATCCTTCCAAGACTGTTGTATAACTTCCAAACTCTCCCAATCCTAGTGCCACAAGCCACATTAAAAAAACATGCAGTCACTAATTCTCCAATTTATCAGGAATGACAAAAGGCCCAGGGTTCCCCGATCAGTAATGCTCTCCTCAAGAGCGAGAGGAGGTGTGGGGGGTCCCCGACATAGCTAAGTACTACATCGCAGCACAACTGAAGCAGGCTGTAGTTTGGAATTGCGACCCGGCCTCAGCTTCCTGACTCGAAATAGAGTCACATTACGCCCGCCCCCTCTCCTTCAATCAAGTGGCACTATGGACCACTGGCAGCAGCGGGGCCAAGCCGGCGAGGTTCAGCTTGGGGGCAATGAGATGCACGTGGGATGTTTGGCTTAAAAGCAAAGGGAAGTATGGTCTGGTAGCATCCCCTTCCCAGCTCACCCCAATCTTGGGGAACCCCCAAATTCCCGCCAGGGTGTTCCCCAAGTCAATTCGCCCAATTTCAGAGTCTCAACATTAGGATGGTGGCCGATCTACTGCAGAAGAATGAGATTACTACTTACCAGGCGCTATGGGATAAATGCGAGATCCAAGGCTTCCACTTGTTTAAGTACCTACAAGTCCGCCACTTCCTACTGTCGCTATCTCCAACTTCCAAATTCCCCCCCGCTAACCACAGATTTGAATCCTTATGCACCAAAAATACCTATCAAAAAGGTCTAATCTCTGAAATATACAAAGGAATGGAGCCATCCTCCACCCCACCGAGCCACCGTTATATTGGAAAAATGGTCGGAGGAACTAGGCCTTCCAATAGACCAAGAAGACTGGGAGGATATCTGGGAGCAAGCTTCTAAAACATCAATTTGCACAACAATAAAAGAAAATATCTATAAAATCTTATTTCAGTGGTATCTGACTCCGGCAAGACTGAGCCAGATCTACCCCGGCACACTAGACCTGTGCTGGCGGGGGATGTGGTCAAAAGGGGGACATGGCCCACATTTGGTGGTCATGTCCGGAGATCCAGAGGTACTGGACCATGATCCAGACGCTTATCCACGAGGTCACGGGACTTCCCATCCTCCTAGATCCACTGTCCCTGGAGCTGAACAAACCCATAGACGACCTTCCACCGCCAATGTCCAGGCTAATCTCGGCCATACTTACAGCGGCTAGATGTTCCCTAGCAGCCGCCTGGAAGCAGATCAAAGCCCCCTCGAGAACGACAGTAGTCAGGAGAATTAATGAAGTAATGACAATGGAGAAACTGACGGCTATGCTCCAAAAAAAAGATGCCCCCACTTCTGGAACACTTGGGACCCCTGGGAAAGAAAGATAAAATCCAAAAGGGGCCTCGCTCCGATGTCACCTGGGGCCCCTCCCCCCCCCCCCCCTGCACCCAGGGGGGAGGATGAGGAGACACCAGCGTGCCACCCCCCTCCCCCCCTCCAGAACCCCCCCTCACCCCCCCCCCCCTGTTCGTCTCCCCCCCCCCTCCCTTTCCCTCCCCCCTCTTCACCCTCCCCCTTTCTCCCCCCCCCCCCCACCCTAGGAAACAGGAAAATGTTATTGGTCACTGTAAGATTGTATCATAGCAAAGTGTCATGGGCTCATGACACTCCTGAATGTAATGTAACTTTTGAACGTGTCCAATAAAAAATTGTTACAAAAAAATAAAAATTTCAAAGAAACACATTGCCAGACGTGCACATTTTGTTGAAGTTGCAAATCTCTACCCAAGATCAAATTTTAAATTACTGTAATTTGCTTATCACTACCTCTGCAGCTCAACCACTGTATGACATGTGACAATGTGGTAAACAAAGGTTTAGGGACCAGTGGAAGATATACAGATACACTGTTTTATCATTTTGTGGAAACCTACCCATCTCATCCTTGCAACCAGAATATATTAATCAAAAACGTAACAGGAGAAAAGTTATTTACAGTGTTTATTTACATCTACGGAGCCGTTATTTTTTCCCGCTGGCGTGTGACTATGGGGGTAACCAGGCTTAATAATAAAGGTTAAGCCCACTTGGTTGCCCCTGAACTGTGTTTTGGGGGTCCGCTCTTGGACCTGTGTATTGAGCATGCATTACTGTGGCTGCGTGCAAATTATGCAACAATAAAGCTTTTTCTGTGTTTCGCCTTTCATGGGGTGCTGGGATTTCCAAATAATAATAATAATAATAATAATAATAATAATATCATGTTCTTCTTTAGCACTACTAGTTTTACGTAGCGCTTTACAGAGACCTTTTGCAGGCACAGGTCCCTGCCCTGTGGAGCTTACAATCTATTTTTTGGTGCCTGTGGCACAGGGAGATAAAGTGACTTGCCCAAGGTCACAAGGAGCCGACACCGGGAATTGAACCAGGTTCCCTTGCTTCAAACTCCGTGCTCACTGAGCCACTCCTTCTCCCAGTCATGGATTCAAAGAGATCAGATGACTACCAAGCTTGGTGCCTATGGGTCAATGCGGAGTCCTGACTTGAAAGCCTCAGGGATGCCAAGGTGTTTGAACAGGATGGGTACTGCAGTTCTGCTTGAGTACCCGCATCCTGGGCTAACACAGGGCTATCCAGCCACCATTTGCCAGAGCCCAGACTCTGTGGAGCCTGGACAGCGAGTGAGCTCAGTATGCAAAGAGGCAGAGGGGCCAGGTTATCCCATGTCCCCTGCAGAATGAAAAAAGGTGCCCACTTGGCTTCAAAAAAAACGGCAAATCGGGGGTTGGCTGGCAGGAGAATTCCAACGCCATGGGTTGGAGGACAAGCTGTGGGACTGCCTGTCCCAAAGTGTATAAGATAGCTAGTCGCCATCCCAGAACTCTGTTCTCTCTTTTTTGTTCCATGTGTTCCTATGTGGTTCTGTGTTGTCCCAAGTGATTCAAGAAGTCCAATTTGCCATAAGGGCAAGAACAGGTTGGACCGGACTCAGACGTCTTGCTGAGGTTGCAAGGAAAAAGGCTGCAGGACTTTTTAAAACTTAATATTTTCTTCTAAGTCCCCACTTCTGGGGGACTGTTTAAAGACTTTATTTCAACTAGGTAAGTCAGTTTGTCAACCCCAGACCCCCAGTAAGTGTATTTTCTTCTGCCTATTGTAATTCAATGTGTGTTTGCCTGTTTCTATGGAATAAATTACAATGAATTTTACTTATTGGCTTTGCTCAATGATATGATCCCGGTTTTAAATGTGTAAGTACCTGGTCTCCCGTGACAGCGTGTTGTAAAGAGGAAACGTGCCACCGGGAGTAGACAACGTAGAAAATGAATTAGTCCCATGCAAATAACCAGGTAGCTAATGAGTTACTGGACCTGCTGGTGAGCAACAGTGGGTGCAATAATGTGCTACATCTGTACCGCCCCCCAAAAAATAAACACTATAAATGTGGTAAATATATATACATATGATAATTAGGAGGCAGCTGATGCACTACTATGAAGAAAACAAAATTGCAGAGAAATGTAAGACCACAAATTTATTATGCAGACATTGTGCAATATCCCAAACTTCTCAGGCAAGGAACATTAATGCTCCCCAATAAACGGACTACTTGTGCAATAAAGTTAATCGCTCAAGACTTCTAAACATTCTGAACAGTAAGACAAAAATATATGTCCAGTGTGTCCTGAATCAACTTTTTTGTATCTGCGGTCTAAGACAGTGTTCCCTTTATAAAGGAAAAACGGTCCGAGCAACAATCATGTGGCGATTGGCAAATGGACAGGACTAAGGACAACAAAACAAGTCTCTGTTTATAGAGAATCAACCGAAGAACACCACCTATACGTGGGTAGGACTTCCACCTAAACTTTTCTTTCTTAGATTAAAAGCTCCAATGAGCAGACCCCTCTCTGTACCCCTTAGCATGTTACCTGTAAATATTAGTGCGTTTGTTTAGTTTTACATCCCTATTTTTCACCTCACCATCCATCTTTCACTGTATTTTACATGTTATAGGCTCTTTATAAGTGATCGGTTGTGATGGCTTCAAAATGGATATTGTGGTTACTAACTGCAACAAAGAAGTGGGTCTCAGCGAGTCATAATTAACAGCTCCTGAGAACAAAAACAGAGAATCAGTTCCCTTAGTATGATATATCAGAAACTTGATGGGAAGAGGGGTATCAACTCTTATGTAATGCAAATCTGAAAGTGAGGCTAGTTGTGAGTTTCAAATAATGTAATTATATTAAGGGACTTTATTTCTTCAACTTGCCTAAGTAGCTTCGTAAACTTCTCCATTGGAGTACATCAGTAAAACAGTGAAATATATATATGCGGTTATAGATCAAGGACCAACATTCAGTACTAAAAGTAAAAAAGGTCTGCCTAAAGTTCCAAATCTTATAATCAGACATCAATATTAGTCATATTATTAACACTCTGGTATTTTGCCCAACATTTAACATTTTAAATACTTATTTTTATTAGCTGTTGAAATTCTAGGCCTAGGAGCTCAGCTCAAATTCAGAATATTTTTTTTTTTTTTTTTTAAAGTCTGCAAGAGACAATTGGACTGTCTTGAAGTATCAAAGCAGTGTTTCTGCCTGGCCCGGGTGTCCCAAGGAAAAGGCTATGTTAAGGATAAGCGGCTAATCACACTTTCACATAAGATCAAACTCATATTTTATCATTCATTGATTATTCCTAAAATCTGTTCTGGGTCTGGTACCTAGAGAAGAGGATTGAGAAACTAATGTTCTCTCTTGCGGAAAGTCACCATGCAAAATTCCAGTGACATTATGGTATGGCTCCAAACGCAATAGAGTGTAGGAAAAAGGATTGCAGGGATAACAGAATCGAGGCGTTCCACTAAAACCAAAGTCAATTCCATGACAAATTGTGTTTTAAAAAAAAAAATAAAAAAAAAAAAGAATTATATGCGCAAGTTCTTTCAAAAGTAATATATTGTCAAAGTATGCTAGTCCCCCTAAATAAGCCAATAGCAGGGGTTTAAAGCAGAAACATGTGAAATCTTATGGGTGTTTTTTTTTGTTTGTTTTTTTATAAACAAGCTTTGTAGTATTAGCTGGTGACTGTTTTTACTCATTCTTATACGTTTTACAGCATGCTTTGATTTCAATTGTCGGTTTTAAAGAGGCAATCCTAGTTGTGTTTTCTTCCTTTATTTTAATACAGGATTGAAGCAGCAGGTCTCCAGAGCTAAACCCCCATTAATTTAAGCTCTGTGGACCCCTACTTCCAGAGTTACTCACCTCTGAATTGGGTTGCCGATAGCCATTCCAGGGTTCACTAACTGGCTGCTTTTCAAAGCAAGTCTAAAAAATTTTTTACAAATAAATCACCCAGGTATAACTTCTTAAAGGAGCAAATCCATGCACTATGTTGCTTGTTTTTTTTTTGTTTTTTTTTTAAATAATTCCATTTTGTCATACTCTATACTTACTAGATTTTTTTTGCCCCCAACGCCATGCTATTTTAATGAGTTAATATATTGAACATCCTTCGAGTTCTATACCTGGTTTTAGCACACCTCCCCTGCAGTGCAAGATCTTGGCAACAAATTAACAGGAAAGTATTACAAATATTCCCAGAAGTTTGAGCTGCAAAACTGTTAATTTCATTATACAAGAATACATTGTAGCCGGCTAGTTATACTAACCTTAAGGATTGATTGAAGCCGACAGGCAGCCATTTAGTGAACCCTTGGAAACAGGAACTTTGCGGATCGATCACGGGAGAACAAAATTTATCGGCAGCTTAAGTAGTTTTCGATAAAGGTAATCAAAAGACTGCATATATTTAAATACATTGCTGCCAAGCATATCACTGCTACTAGATAACTGCTGCTAGGGGGGACTGCATCTTTAACCCACTATGCATGCTGGTCCCATGGTTCACCCAACTACATGAAAATCTGTCAGAATCCTACAATGGTCTCCACAACTGTTTTAAAGCAGTTTTGCTCTCATGTGAAACCCTTAACTGGTATATTCTATACCTAGCCCACACAACCGTTGCAATATGAACAGGAACAAAGTGTGATAAAGTGCCTTTTTCTTTCCTTCTCCACTTGTCCTTCTGAGATTTATTGCCTTCCTGGGCTCTCAAACAGAGATTTATTGCTGTCTAGAGAACAATAAATCATTACTCAAGAAGTCAATCTAGTGAGGCTATAAATTTCCAGTGCAGCACAGAGCTAAATCAAAGAAAGAAATCCAACTTGAGCGCAAGTAGTGTTAGGCTTCGTCCATGTTGCCTGCGTGCTTGTGGAAGCGTGCTTGCGGAAGCGTGCTGACGCGCTCTCCCGCTCAGCACTGAGCCCCTACAGCCGCAATTAGAGCGGCTTAAGTAGGGGCTCACCTGCGCTTCCGCGCGCTTGCGGAAGCGCAGGTCTTGGAGGAATTTAACATTTCCCCGCTTGCCGGCGAGACAGGCCGGTCACTGGCCCGCCACCGGCCAGTGACGAGCCCGCCCCCGGACCGCCCCCTGACGGCTGCTGAGAGCGCTTGCGGTAAGC
This sequence comes from Ascaphus truei, assembly GCF_040206685.1. Classification (NCBI taxonomy): domain Eukaryota; kingdom Metazoa; phylum Chordata; class Amphibia; order Anura; family Ascaphidae; genus Ascaphus; species Ascaphus truei. The sequence goes on from NC_134491.1 coordinate 69,475,801, forward strand.
AACCGCAAGGCCAGGGAAAGCACTCGCTTTCCGAGCCTCAGCGCGCCTCAGCACGCCAGCGGTAAGCGTGTCCGAGGCCTTAGGCTTTTGTCTGAAATTTACCTTTTCCAAATTTTAGTGAATAGCATTTATCACCACAGTAAAAATATATAGATCTTTACATTAGGTATTTGTTTAAAGCATAATTTAAACCGTGAATACAAAACTAACTAAAAAAAAAACTCTCTACCAGCGCTTGATCCAAGTGATAGACTAATTGGTGTGATAACAACAATTGAGTGATTACAATGTGATTACATATGCAGCCAAGGGGGCAATAAACAATGGATTGTTCAAATCCAATACCATACAGATACAAATACAAAAAATGTCCCCGGCGCAAAGTGTGGTGATGATAATTACAGTACCATATCGAAAGACAGTCCTGTTTGAAAAGTCAGTCCTGGTAGTAGAATGATTCATCAACAATGTGAGGTAGATTTTCTTCTAGGCGTGTTCCCTTATGTTGTCTGCAATAACAGATAAAGAAAACACACCATTGCGCAGTATACAGACTCAATTGCCCCAACCTGAAGAGGAAAATCCCTACTTACAGGATATTTTCTTGTTCATTCGGGGGAGAGAATCTCCTGAGGAAGTGACGTAGCGTCACGAAACGCGTAGAGAGGAGGAGCCTAGTACAGTGCACGTTGTAAGCTGTCACCTGCGTTGCATCTCGTGGTGTGGGGAGAACTTCGGGCGCTGCGCCGCTGACGTCATCGGTTGGCGCGCGACGTCGTGAACAACACACCATCGAGTGGACACAGGCTGCGGACGGCATTCTTGAGCGGCATGTTTGCCCTCGCAAAATGTGAGTGTAACATCGCTGCTTTTTAACATTGTTAAATAAAATTTGCAGAGTACACTAGGCTGTCTTTCAATTTTCTCCAACCACGGTTGTTGCGGTGTATGCTGCTACTGGGACGACGCAGACCGAGTTGAAGAGAGCCACCTTAGAAACCACGAGGGGCCCGTGGAGATCAAGGTGGAGGAAGAGAACCAAAAAACAGATTCTCTCCCCCGAATGAACAAGAAAATATCCTGTAAGTAGGGATTTTCCTCTTCAGGTTGGGGCAATTGAGTCTGTATACTGCGCAATGGTGTGTTTTCTTTATCTGTTATTGCAGACAACATAAGGGAACACGCCTAGAAGAAAATCTACCTCACATTGTTGATGAATCATTCTACTACCAGGACTGACTTTTCAAACAGGACTGTCTTTCGATATGGTACTGTAATTATCATCACCACACTTTGCGCCGGGGACATTTTTTGTATTTGTATAATTTACACCGTAAACAACTTTTTAATTGAGCACATGTCCAGACTTTATGAGTTACAATCCCTGGTAAATCTGCAACCCTGCTTTACAACATTATCGCCCAACATACAGTGATTCCACTGCAGCAAGGGATTTTGAGAAATGACATGCAAACGAGCACATCATACCTTTTGCTTCAAGTCCATTGTGACATGGACCTCAATAAAAAATATATTCCTGTCGCATTACACAGCTTTTTAGCACAGCTGAGAATAACGTGCATAGCCAGTAAACATACTCACAGACACCTATTTCAACCTTTTGGGTCTCATTGTGAGGCAAGTTAGACAGGATTTGCAATTTTAAGCTGGAATAGGTTTCAACCACACCTTAAATAAATTATGGTGGGTACAAAAGTGACAAACCCTCTACCGTATAGCATACAGAAAATGAAAAATATCACTTGTGAGCACATTCACAGGTCTCAAGGCAGGTCTGCAACCCTGCTTTTCACCATCATCTCTTAACATGCTGTAGTGGAAACACTATGTTAGGAGATGGTGAAAAACAGGGCTGCAGACCTGTCTGAGACATGTGACCGTGTTCACAAGTGATATTTTCATTTGCTAAATCTCTGATAACCAACCACAAAATATTCTGTAAATAATGTAATTAAACATGCTAGGAGGTAGCATCCTTATGATATTGTAACGATGCTACAAGTAAATATTAGGCTTTTCTTTTTTTTACTTTGGGAGTTCAGCAAATGTTTCTTCGTCAGGGCCTCTACATAGAGACGTATTTGTCAATCAAGCCTTAACCAATCTATCGGCGAGCCAATAAAGGTAAGTGAATGGGATTGGGGTTTGCCTGTGCCCACTCTTGTTGAACAGTGTCAGACAAAAGAATAGTCAGAAGAAATCACACCCTTAAAAAAAAATGTATTTATGATCCCTGGTTATTTCTATTAAACAAACCATATTACCTCCTCAAGAGACATGATAATAAATTACTGTGCCACATATCTTCAGCCGCAAGACTCGAACTAGCGGCAGTATGGAAGCAACCAACTATTCCCTCAATCCATAAAGTTAAAAATAACGTCTGGCAGATTTGCTGAATGGAAAAGTTGGTTAGTCTTAACGACACCTGCGCAGATTTCCAGAAGGAGTGGTTACCTTGAATTTTGGGTGCTGGTCAACCAGAAATTAATACCCACCTATTTTTGTTGTAAAAATTAATATATATATATATATATATATATATATATATATATATATATATATATATATATATATATATATATATATATATTAATATATATATATATATATATATATATATATATATATATATATATATATATATATATATAAATAAAGCAACTGTAAATATTACTGTATGTTCATTTGCATGTCTTAGACAGGTCTGCAACCCTGTCTTTCCCCATTGTCACCCAGCATACAGCACTTCCACTGCAGCAAGGGATTCTGGGAAATGACATGCAAATGAGCACTCAGTGCCACCTTTTGTCTCAAGCTCATATTACACAAGCCAATCCTCAAGCCAATGCATGCTGTTTTAAACACAGCTTTTAAACAGAGGCTGGGATGAGATGCAAAGCCATTAGACCTACTCACATACATGTTTCAACCTTGATGGGTATCATCAGTGTGAGGCTGGTCTTAATGGCTAGCAGGTTTGAGACGAGACTAGGTAATCACCACTGTCATTAAGGTTATGGTGGGTAAAAAAAGTGACAAAACCCCTCCACAGTAAAGCATAAAGCAACTGTAAATATTACTGTATGTTCATTTGCATGTCTTAGACAGGTCTGCAACCCTGTCTTTCCCCATTGTCACCCAGCATACAGCACTTCCACTGCAGCAAGGGATTCTGGGAAATGACATGCAAATGAGCACTCAGTGCCACCTTTTGTCTCAAGCTCATATTACACAAGCCAATCCTCAAGCCAATGCATGCTGTTTTAAACACAGCTTTTAAACAGAGGCTGGGATGAGATGTAAAGCCATTAGACCTACTCACATACATGTTTCAACCTTGATGGGTATCATCAGTGTGAGGCTGGTCTTAATGGCTAGCAGGTTTGAGACTAGACTAGGTAATCACCACTGTCATTAAGGTTATGGAGGGTAAAAAAAGTGACAAAAACCCTCCACAGTAAAGCATAAAGCAACTGTAAATATTACTGTATGTTCATTTGCATGTCTTAGACAGGTCTGCAACCCTGTCTTTCCCCATTGTCACCCAGCATACAGCACTTCCACTGCAGCAAGGGATTCTGGGAAATGACATGCAAATGAGCACTCAGTGCCACCTTTTGTCTCAAGCTCATATTACACAAGCCAATCCTCAAGCCAATGCATGCTGTTTTAAACACAGCTTTTAAACAGAGGCTGGGATGAGATGCAAAGCCATTAGACCTACTCACATACATGTTTCAACCTTGATGGGTATCATCAGTGTGAGGCTGGTCTTAATGGCTAGCAGGTTTAGACTAGACTAGGTAATCACCACTGTCATTAAGGTTATGGTGGGTAAAAAAAAGTGACAAAAACCCTCCACAGTAAAGCATAAAGCAACTGTAAATATTACTGTGTGTGTGTATATATATATATATATATATATATATATATATATATATATATATATATATATATATATATATATATAAACTGTGTGAATGAATATTATAAGATGATTTGATAGGTAAAATTCTAAATGGATGTGTTCTTTCTCCCGTCTTTTTTGTACCCTTCTCCTCCCCCCCCCCCCCCCATCTTTTATTTTCTTCATTTCCCCCTCTCCCTAAAAATTTTAATAAAAATTAAGATTAAAAAAAAAAAAGTGTTCCTACCCTGCTGATCTTGTGTTGGTTTCCAAAATGTTTGTATACTCTCTCTGCTAAAATCCTTATGTCAGAAGAATTGTTTGAAGAATCTTTTATTACATCCGCTGGTTTAGATTAGTGACCATACTTTGTAGGGATGTTTGGTTTTAATATATTTATTATCAGTTATCTTATTTTCCCTCTCTTATGTTTGTTGTGTTTTTTTCCGTGTATAATTTAAAAGAAATGCTAGCCTGACCGGTAAAAAAAAAAAAAATGTGTTTATGAATTTTTTTAAAGTGCCGCTTGGATTGACTTTAATGTTAGAAGTCCTCGGTGTGAACAGCAGACACTGCTAGAATACTACAAAAATTATTCGTTTTGTTTCCTTTGAAAATGTCCCACAAATAGGTTTCTCCACTGAGCATGCGTTAACATTGTCAAACAATACAACTGCTTCCCGATCTAATAATGTATCAAATATATATATTTTTTAATTGATTCAATGCCATTAAACCACAGTTCTACAGTGCACAATAAATTAATGTTTCCAAAAAATATCCTTTGGTATCATTATTAAAGTCAAAGACTATAACTGATCACATAAGTACAATGTCATCAACAACCAACAAGTCAAACATCTTGTAAAGTAAAAGATTACGTCTTCCTCTTGAGCATCACCATTGGGGAAGACCCAAGCCGGGCAGTGGTAACTATGCCCATATGATCCTGCGGCAGAAGACTAATCTATTCTATACCAATTGGTGTACCTAAAATCAATCCCAGTGGGAGCATTACCCATGGTGATTTTAGCACAGGGTGTGCACCCAGTGAAGCTCTGTGGTTCTCAGAGCAAAACACTGTTGCCTCAATTAACACCATGTCATATTTTAGCATTAATCCTCAGAAAGGAATTCTAGGGTAGCATGTGCAGTTTAGTGGCCCTCACTGGGGGTTCTAGGTAAACCAAATGAAGCCCAGTGGGGGCAATTAATGGTCTACTATTTCATCAATCCTTCGATAGGGATTCTAGAGTAGTGTGCCTTATAGCTCAATGAGAAACATTAACCTTGCATAATGTTTCAGGCCACATATTCGGATTAGTGTGGATAGCCAGTGAAGTTCTGTGAGAGCAATTCATTTAGTCTACATTTTCAGTCCGTGCTGCTGTTGACCAAACCAGGTCCCTTAAACTACAAATCCAAAAGAAATGTTACATATCCATCAAGATCACAAAATGTGTGACAAATCAACATTTTGTATACAAGAACCACTGGAAAACAAAAGGATTACGACAGTGGTGACCTAGAGACACAAAACTCAGCTTCAACAATATTTATCTTCTACGAAGAATAGGATATTTCCATTCACGCTGCTTAATGTATTGACTTCTGCATATTGCAGTAATTTCAAGCATCAAACCCTGACTGACAATAAAAGCCTTCTATGAAGTAGGTAAAGTAGGAGGGACATTGCACACACAGGTGAACAAACAGTGCTTACCTGAAACATTTCATAGCACAGACTGCACAAAAAGCAAAGAGAGTCAGCTGAAATTCCAGGTGATATATCTGCTCATGCTGCTTCCCTCCAGTGGCACCTGCTGCGTCTGGCACTCAAAGGGCTTTTTTTTTTTTTTACCACCTTGAACCTGTCAGAATACCATTTAAATATTCGGCATTTTAATTATCTGGGAACTCAAGAGTTAGATATTTTTTAAATACCTATTTATCTTATTTGTATGCCAAATTGGAACAAGAAATGTATTGACCCATAAATCAAATGAGGTTTAGATTAAAGTACCCAGAGTACCACAGCTTAACCTGGGGTTATCAGTGATGGCCTAATATACAAATACTGTTTATTATGGAAGTCTGGTGACAGAATCTAAGTCTACCAGAGTCCCGAGCTGTCAGCCTCATAGAAACCTCATTCTTGAAATATTTCCTGTAAATAACCGAGAGGTAACATGAAATTCATTTTGCAATTTCCTTAGACATTCACCAAGTTTTATATATCTGGCACACAGTACAATTCAAAGGGGATGTGAAAGATTTACGTATGACCAGGGAACTAAGCTGATTAAACTGATACCATGAAAGGTTTGTCTGTTTTATCTCCGATATCTGTTTTCTCATGAAAAGTCTAAATTACATTGGTAAAAATGTTGTCTACGTGTATATTAATTATTTTGAAGTTACAGACACACAATAGGTGGTGGGCTTATGTTCTGCTCAATCTAGAAGGTTTTAGGGTAAAGATCCTACATCTGAGACATGAAGTCAGAAATTCAACACAGGGTGTTGTCTATGCCAGGGGAGCGCAACATTTTCAGCTGCGCCCCCCTGCCTGCTGCCCCTTGATTTCGCGCCCCCCTCACCTTGCTCGGCGGCGTCAAATGACACCGTTGCCATGGAGATGGACGTGTGACATCACTCCGCATGGCACTGAGGCGCCATCCGACGTTGCCATGGCACCGCGTCCCTGCAGCTCTTCAGAATCCCGGTAAGTTCGTTGCAGAGGCCTCACGGGATGATCCCACGGCATTTACGCCTGTGCCCCCCAGTTTGCACACCACTGGTCTATGGCACACGTGGATTTCCCTATTTCCAACCTCTGAAGGAAATCCGATGATATGTGGTAACTTAATTAGATTAACTATTTTACTCCTTTTATTTTTAAACTGGCTGTATTTATTGTACTGTATGTTCATGTAATAATCTTTTTCGTCAACCTAAGCACTGTACTATTTTTGTATATTAAATATAAAACGTAATAAGTAATGTTATGGGCTCTAAATTTAACTTTGCACCTTTTAAAGAGGATTACATTTTTGGACACATTTGAATCAAGAGATCTGTGTGTGTCAAGTACATATTTTCTTAGTAAACAGGGACCAAAGACTGCAAGTAAATCGTGAGTTCTTTGGTGGTTGCAGCAATATAAGATTTATTGTGACAGGTCGAGGGACATTTGAGGGACATTGCAGGAGTCAACATTTTGTCAGCTATCCTATGTCACATATCCAAGCCACGTGCCGCTCGAGTGAACGAATACCAGTGACATGTTTATGGTGGAATGGGCTGTTTTGAATTAGCTGTTTCACCGCAAACAAAACGTCACGATTTTCTGCTGCCGGGTAATTTTGCCGCAGTGCAGCTTGCCGCGGGACACTTTGCTGCAATGTTCCGCCCACTTCAGCCCCAAGCCACGCTGGGTCTGCCACTCAGACAAAAATGCCCTGCATGGGACATTTAAAGATGGAACGTCAGATTGGCCTGTTTATGCAGTGTAGCGCTTCATGCGGGACATTTAAACATGCAGTTGTCGAAGCGGCCGTCATGCGTGGCAGACCTGGCTTTCGGTTCGGGTGTGCGACAGATGGCAGTCGGGCACAGGAGCAGACATCGCTGCGCAGCGAGTCAAAATGTCCCAGTGGCGGAACACCAGCAGTGTTTGTTGCGGCCATACGTCTTTAACGTGTTTAATGGGTCTTTGGTGGATAACTGACACACAAATCCGACTCCTTGAAGTAATTTTTGAAGTTAGACTTGGGAGGGGTTTGATTCTCCCTTTGAGTGATGTCACTGTTCAGCAAAGTTCTTGTACAAAGTCCATCCTCCCTCCCCACCCCTCTCCATCCACTTGACTTTATTGGTTCTCCAATAAGAACATGGTGAGGAAAAAGGTGAAGAAAACACTAGAGTGGAAACCTATTCAGAAGACCATAAGAAACAAATGGCTGAGCAGGTGTTGAATTTTTTTTGCATGAGCAAAAATTGGTGGGCAACAATTCTAAGTGAACCCAGTTTCCAAAATGATATCATGGATCATATTTGTGCACTATGACTCATGATGTAGTGGTTGTAATCATGCTCATATGAGCAGTAGATTCATCTCAATCTTGAAGGTCATTAAGACATAAACCAATCATAGATCAGAGCCTAACAATCTACAGTGGCGAAAAAGTTTGTGAACCCCAATGATAATACGGATATTCCATAGTTGTTCCATGATAACCTTCTTGAATCAAAACCAGTATGGTTTATATTAATCAATTCCATGCCTTTTGAAAACAAAATGATGTATGAATTAGACAATGAGTAATTAAGAGTCAGGGTATGTGAAAGAGTACGTGAAAGCCTGGTTTTATCAGCTAAATTTAAGAGGATAATTAGAAATCGGGCGTTTAAATAAATTAGGTAGATCTTCAGGTGCAGTTTGGGAGGCCCAATCCTATATAAAGATCAGAAACGTGAGTTTGGTCTTCACCATACAGGTGTGTGGAAACACACCATGCAATCAATTTATAGAAATCTAAGTACCTCCGAAAAGCAGTTATTGATTCTTATCCGTTTAGAAAGGGTTGCAAAAACATTTCTAAGGATTTGGGTCTCCACCAATCTACTGTCAGACAGTCTACAAATAGAGAAAGTTCAAGACCACACTTTACCCAGGAGTGGTCGTCCCACCGAAATCTCTCCAAGAACAAAACCAGCAAATCACCCAGAAAGTCACAAAGAACCCTAGGGTAACACCCAAGGATCTGCAGGCCACTCTCGCCTTGGCTAATGTGAGTGTTCTTGACTCAACTATCAGAAAAAGACTGAACAAGAATGGTATTCATGGAAGAATTGCCAGGTGTAAACCACTGCTCTCTAAAAATAACATTGCTGCCCATCTGAAGTTCTCCACTAGAGCACAGACCCACAACTCTTCTGGTACAATGTTCTCTGGACAGACGAGTCAAAGATGGAACTTATTGGCCTAAATGAGAAACGTTTGGTTTGAGCGAAAACAAAATTCTGCGTTCGAATAGATGAACCTCAATCCCAACCGTCAAGCATGGTGGTGGTGGTCTGATAATTTGGGGCTGCTTTGCTGCCTCAGGACCTAGACGGCATGCCATCATTGACAATCATGAATTCTGCATTGTATCAGAAGATTAAAGAGGAGAATGTCAGGCCATCCGTCTGTTATCTGAAGCTAAACGAAAGTGGGTCATGCAGCAAGACAATGATCCTAAACATACAAGCAGATCTAAAAAGATTGGCTGCAGAAGAAGAAATTACTTGTTTTATAAAGGCCAAGTCAAAGTCCAGACCTAAACACCGTTGAAATTTTGTGACAGGACCTGAAGTGAGCTGTCCCTACAAGGAAGCCCTAAAATGTCACTGAGTTGAAGCAGTTCTGTAAGGAGGAATGAACCAAAATTCCTCAAAACCCAATGAGAGATTGACCAGCAGTTACAGGAAACACTTAGTTGAAGTCATTGCTGCTCAAGGGGGTGCCATCAGGTACTGCATCTAAAAGGTTCACATACATCGATATTGAAAGTTGAATTATTTGTGGATAAATAAATGTTAAAAAATTCATCATTTTGTTTTGTTATTTGTTTGATCAAGTTATTTTTATCCATTAGTGGGACTTCGATTAAGATCTAACAACATTTTAGGTTTGAAATATTTGAAAATCCCAAGGGGTTCACAAACTCTCTTCACTGTATATTTTCAGAGAGGTTCTTGTGACTGTATAGTGTTAGCAACTACCATGTTTGAAACAAATTAAACAGTCATTAAACGGCAATCATGGTGGTTGAATCTTCCAAGTCATGCAGGCTTTAAGGTACAACGTCATGAAGGAGATTTAAAACCTGGGACATAACGCCGTTAACTTCACCTGTAAGTATCTCTAATACCAGTGGATCTCCCCAGAGCTAAAAACAGCACGATTCAGCTCATGGGACACATTAGTTGCCATCTTGTAAAAATAATAAGGGGGGGTGGTAAATGGGTAATTTCAGCTTTAAGTGGACAGAGGAACATGTTCTAGGAAGCGGGTGACCGCAAATAATGAATTATCAGCTAAAAATCCCCAGAGTGGAGTACCTATTTATAATACATTTGTTAATGCATAATAGTCAGCATGTATCAACAGTACACATTAACATGATTAATAATGCTGAATCATGAGTCATAGTATGCAAATATGAATCATGGTGAGACATTGCTATGGGAAGTATAAATGTACTTTGGGAACTTAGGGAGTGGCCTTACAATCATACCTGAACACAAATAGTTTATATCCTATGTCCTCTTCAAAATACAAAAAGGAGGAGGGAAAGGAAGGGGTGGGGTGAACAAACGTAAAAGTATAAGGGAAAAGGGGGGCGGCATATACTTTTACGTTTGTTCACCCCACCCCTTCCCTCCCCCTTTTTGTATTGTGATTTTTTCACCTCACTTTGTGTTGTGCTCATTAAACTTCTTGGTTTACCATTCCCCCATTTTCCTTCTTTTGTGCGCTGGGTACATTTATTATTTTTTAGTATTTTGCTTAGGAGGAATTAGGGTTCCCCTTGTTCCACATTGCACCCATTACCCTTTATACATTTATGTGTGCTGTCTATACTTTGTCCTTATGCTCTTTTTAATGGTTTTAAATGTATTAAAGCAGCAGTTCAAGCAATATCACACACACACACACACACACACGAGAAAATACTTGTAGCATTTTTTTTTTATGTTTCTAATGTAGGAAGCATTGACAGCCCCCTTCCCCTTCTGATAGGCTCTGGAGCCCGCCCCGCCCTCTCTAGCAGTGCACCGATTGTATCTAGTAACTTCCCAGTCAATCATATTCCAGGACTACATTTCCCACAATGCTGTGAAAACTGAATTAAATAACCCAGAGCAAAGTGATTGATTGCAGGAGAACGGATCGATCAGCATTTTAGCATTTAGCTAGTGTGCAGATTGTATTGATGCACATATTGAATTTTAAAAATATATTTTTTTTTCCCAAACGGCAGCTTGAACTACAGTTTTAAGTCGCAATAGCAACCATTTAGGAAGCCAAACCAATTGTTTTGAAACAGGCAGCCATATTGTGTGCTCTGAGCAGCGGGATCTTCGCCGATCAATAACAGATCGATCAGCAGCATAGATAATTGCATTGCCATAAAGACAAGTTACCGCTGCATTTATGATATAGATATAATGCAGATTTAGACAATGAAAAGAGACAGCATCAGGCCGTCATGTTGCCAGTTTGGTGATGTCCATCATGAAACCAGGATGTTCCCGCATCATTGACATCAAAATGAGAGGGGGGGGGAGATGCATCACTGCTAAAGAGAAAAATAATTCAATTTACCGTCATTTTCTTTTTCCTGTACTTCCCTAATGGTAGTGGGTAATAAGTGTGATTAGGTCCCCCCTCAGCGCTGTAGGACAGAAAATTCCTCTGCAGGGACCTGGTATATAAGGCCCTCCCACTACCTGAATAACTGTCTTGTTTCTCCCATAGCAACAACATAAACAGATATGTTACTCATTGGGGGTGGGGAGGGGGGGTGAGGTATGGGGTGGTATGATGTACCTGCTATTTGTGGTGTGCACAAAAAAAAAAACCGGTAAGGTGAATAAATTTCTCTTTTCCTGTTCCCCACGTGGCAGTGGGTACTAGTTGGGGTGTATCAACGCTCACTAAATGGGAGTTCAGGCAGAAAGATGGAAGCATTAGCTCGCGTGAGATGGAGAGAACTTTTGGAAGGAACTGTGGCATAGGCCTTGGACTGCCTTTTCGAGGTGAAAAAACGAGGGACGGTTCCCTGTACTAGAGAGACCAACTCTCCCACTCTTCTAGCAGATGTAATTGCCATCAAAAATACTGTTATCCATTTTAAATAGTCTTAATGGTATTTGCTGCAATGGGTCAAATGGGTGATCAACTAGAGCCTCCAACACTAGAGATCCCACATTGGTACTATACTTTTTATTTGGGGTGTAAGGTGCCTGACCACCTGCAGAAATCTCATCAATAGTTTGATGCAATATATTTTTCTATTAAAGCCGATAATTGGACTTTAAGAACTTAAGCTGTTTTTATTTTTTTTTTTTTTTAAATCCAGATTGCAAGAATTCTACCATGATGACAGAATGATTGAGACAAAATCGACATCCATTTTCTAAACCCAATCCTGAAAACAACTCGAGATGTGATCAACCGAAGAGGTTGACAATTTTGTGCTGACTTGATATTGATCTTCGGCTCGGTATGCTGCACTGGGCATTGTTTCAGAAGTTCCTGGGACAATTTCAGAAGTTTCTGGGACAGTTTCAGAAGTTTCTGGGACAGTTTCAGAAGTTTCTGGGACAGTTTCAGAAGTTTCTGGGACAGTTTCAGAAGTTTCTGGGACAGTGGAAGATGCCATGGCAGATCTAGCACCATATTTATCAGAGATGGGGAAACCACATCATTTTGGCCAGTAAGGTACAATTGCTACTACCTCTGCTTTGTCTCTTATCTTTCTTAGGACCTTCCCTGTAAGAGGTACCGTCTTAGGACCTTCCCTGTAAGAGGTACCGGTGGAAAAATATACACCAGATGGCGTTTCTGTTGGAATTTCTAAGCGTCCAGCTGTCTGGTGAGGAGTACCTTGAGAAGAAATTGTCAACCTTTGTTTTGATGCTTCGCCACAAGATCTATTTGGTGTTGTCCCCACCAAAATATAAATTGTTGATAAATCTTCAAGTCCAATTCCCACTCTCCTGGGTGGATGATGGTTCGGTTTAGGAGATTAGTTGTCGTATTTTGTAATCCGGTTATGTCAACAGCTGTGATATTGTTGAGATGCCGTTCGGCCCAGAGAAGAATTGATGCTGCAAGAGTTGGCAGCTTTCCGCTTGTGGTCCCTCCTTGCTTCGCCACGTACTTTACTGCCGTATGGTTGTCGGATTCTATCCTTATATTTGCACCATGCTTGTGAAAAAGAGAAAAAAAGAGCTTCTTTGACCGCATACAACTCTAATATATTTGCTGAGAGGTTGCAGTAGGATCTTGGACAGATGGTCTTGTGCCACCAAAGTTCCCATCTGTGCTCCCCATACGGTCTTCCTGGCATCGGTGGTGATAGTGAACCAGATTTCTTCCTGGAGAGAGAATGTATTCTCTAGGTTCTGCTGATTTCCCAACAATTTAAAGACCCGCTTTGTTGAAGGAGATATACATTCTCTGGTGTAAAGAATTTGGATCTTTGTTCCACTAAATAAAAATATAGGCGTGCCTCATGTGGAGTTTGGACAACTTTATGTCGCTTCAAGTTGAGGCAAACTTTGGCAGCAAGGTTATTAATGCAACAAGCACTTTGGTGAAGGTCCTGGGAAATGTCACTAGCCAGAATGGAAGGGAGATGTATTGGTAATGATTTCTGATTACTGTAAAGCTGAAATATTTTTGATGCTCGTGCGACTAGTATGTGCAGATGAGTCTTTCAGCTCTAGAGACTAACCAATCTCTGCACTTGACTTCTTCAGATGATTTAGAGTCAACATTTTGACGTTTCTGATGTGTAGAAAAGTATTCACTTCCCTGAACTTCCGAACAATCACCTTGTCTAGTAACAATTTATTCAGGAATTTGTCAAAGGCTTTTGCTTCTTGAGAGGGCTGGGGTGGGAGAAATTGCATTCCAGGATATCCAAAACTGGGTCAGTCATGGTTCGAATCCAGTTGGTAACCTGTGACAATCCCAAAGGCCAATTTGTCTTTTATAGACTGTGCCCATACAGCAGCGAATTGAGACAGTGTTTCCCCGACTGCGCATTGCAGCGCTTGCCTTATTTCATGAAAGCTAGCATCTCCTGAAGGATCCCCTTCCTCAGAGGCCACAAAAAAGGCTCTTTTGTCCCCCCACTCCATGTTTGTTGTCGGACGAAACGCCTTCCTGGTCGGTAAGACTTTCTTTACACCACAAGACAGAATGACTTGTAGAGACGCAATCTTCAATTTCTGCTCTCCTGGGGAAGAAAATCACTTACCTCCTGCTCTCTTTGCTATTATGGCGTCTAGTTTTGTTCCAAACAACAATTCGCCAGTAAAATGTAAAGTGCAAAGGTTATTTTTGGAAGTAGAATCTGCTACCCAATGTCTAAGCCACAAGGCCGTTCTTGCGGCCACTGACATGGCCATACTCCTTGCAGACAGATGTACTACATCCAGAGAAGCTTTGGCAATATACTCAGTTGCCAACTTCATTTCAGATAATAGACAGAATTGAGGCTCTTAACACCGCTTTCCAGCGCCTCTTCCACATTAGCTAACCATATTATCATGGCTCTTTAAAGTCACGCTGTTGCTACCACAGGTTTACAAGCAAGACGCAATGCCAAAAAGGATTTTCGGAGGACACTCCATTCTTCAATCAAACGTGCCACGGAATGACACCGCATCATCCACTGGTAATGTGGTCCTTCTGAAAATGCATGTGATTGCAGAATCCACCTCTGGGGGCTTTTCCCAGTTTGACTTGTCAGAAAATAGGTACATCCTGGAAAACTGCTGAGGTTATCAAGTTTTTTTTTGTTTTGTTTTTTTTTTGTTTTAAATCAGGCTGACTTAATTATTTCATTTAACACAGAAAATAAAGGAAAACGTCTTTATTTCTTCTGAGAACTGTGGAAAAGTTTATCCATTTTTCTGGCGCTCATTTTCTGAATTATCCAGTTCCAGACCCTCTCGCATTGCTTTAATCAATGGCACTACTAGATACAGATTAAATTCTAACTCTTCATTCAACACTCCTTGATCAGATGAATCCCAGTGCTACCAATCAGAGTGCTGCTATATGACGTCAGATTTTTGCGATGCAGCTGCTCCTCTCCTATTCACACTTGTTTCGGACCTTATCTTCTGGGTCTGTTTAGTTGCTGGCAACACTGCTGAAACCACAGATTTAGAGAGACACTGTCCTACATCCAGGATAGGAAAGTAGACATCTGGTCATTGTGCTCCATGGCCACAGACTTTACACAGGTTTTTTTTCTAGAGCTCGGTTACTACCAGGCTCACAAATTCTGGCCTTTTTAAGCACCTTCTTATTCAGTACCGAATCCCAGACTGTTTTAGATGTCCCTACTTCCGGCTGAACCACAGAGGTACTGCATCAAAAAAAATAATGAAAAATTATTTTAATGTGAGAGTGAGAGAGGTCGGAGTGTCACAGCAATGTGCAGGCGCGTTCATGCATGCGCTCCGATTCCATACTTCCTGTACAGAGGGATCAGCACTCCTTACCCCCATGTGCTCCAGACTTCCTGCATTCCCAGACACTTCCGCAGTGTTGCTGCACAGTCGCAGAAACTCCAGCTGGCCGTTCCAGACAGTGCTTTTGCCGGAGCTTCAGGGGGGAGAGAGGCTGAGAGCCACCAGAACAAGTCTTGGTGAGTCCCACTTAAAATCTACTCCTACACTAAGATAGGAAAGGAGACTATTCTGCAGGTAGTGGGAGGGCCTTTTATTCCGGGTTCATGCAAAAGAGTTTCCTGTCCTACGGCACTTAAGGAGGAGCTGATCCCAATTAGTACCCAATGTCACAGAAGACCAGGTATTTACACCTTTTAGACCGGGATGATAACACTGAGCAAAACAAGATGGTAAAACAAATGGTCATTTATTCACTTAAAATAGGCTAACACAGTGAAACACAAAATACATGAGAAAGACACACTTACTGGGGGTCTGGGCTACAAAACTAGACTTTCCTAGCTTAAATAGAACGTAAAACAAAGTCTTTGGTTGACCGGGACTTCGCCGAAATGTCCTGAAAATCAAATTGGCATGAAGTTCATGACGCCACCACTGTCTCAGCTCCGGATGAATTGAAATAACATGACCACGACTTCGATCCAAACATCCTGGAACTAAAATTGGATTGAAATCCCAGCTGTGACCGCTACGTTCAATTCTCATAACTTGACCGCAAAAAGTGGGACTTAGAAAATATTTAAACCTGAAATTTCTGAAGCCGGCTCGCTGCTATTTCTCCAAGAGCATATTTTCGTATATTCAAATTTGCCGCTAATGTTCTGGTGCTTAGAATCTGATCACCGGATTGGCTAAGGGTTTCTTATAGCATTTCAGAGTTCATTCATGAAATACTACAGCCAATTCGAGCGTGGGAAATTTTCTACCAGATAATCAGAGCGATGCCAGTCTCCTGAGGCCGGGCAAGCGGATATACTGCAGCCGCTAAAACCATGCTCAAAATTGCCACCTCTGCCACTTGGTATGCAGAAGCCACCCGCTGGTTTAGGGCTGTTCTATACTGTGAGCGCTTGCTGCGCCATGCACATGCGGAAGTTATAGATGGCTGAGGTTTGTCAGCCTTTCTATAATGGTGCCGCACGTGCGCACAGCTGTGTGCATGGAACCGTCCGACAGGGAGGAAGATGAAGAAAATAATGAATCTGCGCCGCTACCGCCGCTGAAATGTGTGTGTTATTAATAAATACGTTAATAAATGTCAAACATTTATAACACACACACACAAAAAGTGTGTGGCACATGCACGCGTGTTCTCACAGCCGCACACACTATATTACAAGTCGTAGGCTCCTCAGTCTGGGAAAGGCAAATGGTAGTCCGAGGACTTCCATTCATCCCAGAACTTGGGTACTCAAGCCTAAACCTCCTGCCAAATGCTCTTCACACCTCTGGCATCCTCTGTGACTTTCATGTCCGATGTCTGGATAGACACAGTGGCACCAAGCTGGTAGCCCAGTGAAAGGTAAAAACACAAATTCTGTGTCGCATAATTATTCACAATGCATATACAATCACTGGGCTCAAGAGCTGACACTTCCAAACCCCAAAACATGGATCAGAGGTAACAAAAACGGGCTTAACCTTTATTATTGAGTCTGGTTACCCCGTCACTGTCACACCCACTGCCATGTGGGGAACAGAAAAAACTGTTTCAAATTAAAACTTAGTATAAAAAACACTTTTCAACCCTTGCTGTTACCAGTTGGTACCTCTCACAGGCACAGTCATAAATAACATCACAAGAGTTGACAGTTGAAAAGCAGATGCACAACACTGAATATGGCACCACAGATTAAACCCAAAAGTTAATTACTTGGGCTGATTTAGCATATACATTGTATTGATATTTGGGCATCTATTTATTAAGCACAGAATTACCTTATATGAAGATTATGTAATAATTGCAATGTAGCCTGCTTGTGTGTGTTGCTGGAAAAACATGCATCCAAATGCATGTTATCCTGGAATCACGTGCAGAATTAGAGTCCTTGCTGTTTCATCCCTTTTGGAAGGCTACACAACAACACCAAGCCAAGACCATCTGTCGGGCAAGACCATAGCTTGCAAAATAATTGTTAATCAACCTAGCAGAGAATCAGTCGGGAAGCAAAATTAGAGAATAACAGAATTATAAACTCTAGAGCAGGGGTTCGCACACTCTTTTTCTCAGGTCATTTGTGTGTAAAGGACCACCAGACTTCTTATTCATTCGTTTCCTTATTCTGCAATGAATAAAGTTTTAATACCAGTCCAAATGTCCCCCGCTGTCCTTGATACACTTGGCTGCTCTATTTCACAACTAAAAGTGGAGAGGGTGATTAAGCACCAGCATTTGGAAGGACATGTACATCTTTATTTATAAGGAAGCCACAGTATACTCAGCGCTTTACAAAGACAATACAGTACAGGGAACAATTATACAATAAATGCAACAAAGTCTGACAATAGGAAATTCATTTTCTGCCCCAGGGAGCTTACAATCTAAGTGGAATGTTGAGAAACCTTAGAGACAAAAGATGAGGGAATAAGTGCAGTAGATGTCAAGGCTTGGTAGGAGTGAGTCCAGGCTATTTGGATGCTTAATTTAAGGAGGTAGGTTATCAGGTTTGTCTTGAAGGTGGGGAGAAAAGGTGCTTAGCGTATAATGAGTGCGAGGGAGTTCCACAGATAAGGCGCAGAAAGGGGAAAGGATTTAAGGCGAGAGACAGCGAGAGCTGTAGCGGCAATGAAAGGGGTGGAAAGGAGACAGATATGGGTAGAGCGCTGGAGACAAGCATGGACTCAGAGATACAACATTATTTCGAGTGAGCTCTGAGCATACAGACTACTCCAATATAAAGCTCTCTGACCCTACAATTACCTCCAATCTCTTCATTTGGCGCACCTGCCCCCCTCAACAGGTATGTGAACTGATTCAATAGTTGGCCGGCTCAAAATGAAACAGAATAGAAATGTGGCACTTATGTTGCATAACTGTAATATAGGTCATGGTCCGCAATAGGATCAGTTTTTTAACCCAGTTCACTCATATGACATCCCTAGTACACCAAGACAGATAGGATGCCCATACCAATGAGCGCAAAATGTTAATGGCAGATGGGGCAGATTCAGAAAAAGGATGTGGCCAAGAGAGTTGCAGTCACGGTTGCTGGAAGTAGAGATGTGCAGGATGCTGCTCCTCAGTGTTTATACATTTTATATTATGGTAATGTACGTATGTTACTGATTTTGCATGTACGGCACCCACACCCCAAAAAAGGACAGGGAGGGGCGGGGGGGGGGGGCAAAGGACAGGGAGGGGCGGGGGGGCTAAGGGCAGGGAGGGGTGGGGGGGTTAAGGGCAGGGAGGGGCGGGGGGGCTAAGGGCAGGGAGGGGCGGGGGGGCTAAGGGCAGGGAGGGGCGGGGGGGCTAAGGGCATTGGGAGGGAGGGGCGGGGGGCTAAGGGCATTGGGATCGAGGGCAGGGGGGGCAAAGGGCAGGGGGAGGGAGGGTAGGGGGGGGCAAAGGGCAGGGGGAGGGAGGGTAGGGGGGGGCAAAGGGCAGGGGGAGGGCAGGGGGAGTCAGGGAAGCGTTAAATAAGCCATTCCCCTGCGTGTACTCACCTAGCACACGGCCGCCCTCCTCCTCCACCTCGGGCTCCTCCGCGGCGAGGCTGAGACGCTCCGGTGAGGAGGTGCTGGGCCTCTCGTGGGGAGAGGCGGAGACAGCCGGAGGAGAGGCGGAGACAGCCGGAGGAGCGCCCGCGGGGACGGGTAGCGGCCTGTGTGTGGGAAGAGCCGCGTGCTCTGTGTGTGTGGGGGGGGGGGGGGTGAGGGAGAACGCCGGGTGAGGGGAGAGCCGCGTGCTCTGTGTGGGGGGGGTGAGGGAGAGCGCCGGGTGAGGGGAGAGCCGCGTGCTCTGTGTGGGGGGGGGGGGGGCGAGGGAGAGCGCCGAGTGAGGGGAGAGCCGTGTGTGTGTGTGTGTGTGTGTGTGTGTGTGTGTGTGTGTGTGTATGTGTGTGTGTGTGTGTGTGTGTGTGTGTGTGTGTGTGTGTGTGTGTGTGTGTGTGTGTGTGTGTGTGTGTGTGTGCCAATGAGAGGTGTGCGGGGGCGGGCCAAGGGACCAATCTCATTGGCCTGGCCCAAGGTCCAATGAGATTGCCGCTAGGGACACGGGGAGGGACACAGGGAGACACATACAGACACGGACACATAGAACACTTTCACAAATATATAGTAGATGTAACTAGGGTTATTCACATCTTTATCTCACAATATTCTCTTATACAAGGTATTCAATCACAAGGATAGCACACAGGACGAGACAGTCCAAGGCTTAAAGCAGCAGTTCAAGCAATATCCTACGTGTAGGTTTTTTTTTTTAAATAAATCAGTTCTGTACCATGAGAAAATACTTTTAGCATTTAAAAAAAAAAAAATTAAGTTTTTAAGAAATTTTTAATGTAGGAAGCATTTCCAAAGTGACAGCCCCCTTCCCCTTTTGATAGGCTCTGGCTCGAGACCCACTCTCTCTCTAGCAGTGAACCAATTGTATCTAGTTACTGCCTAGTCAATCATATTCCAGGAACTACATTGCCCAAAATGCTGTGCAAGAACTGAATTAGATAGCCCCGAGCAAGCGATTGATTAAAGGAGAACAGATCGATCTGCAGCTTAGCTAATCACTTGTCAGTGTGCAGATTGTATTGATGCACATATTGAATGGGGGGGGGAGGAGGAGAGGAGAGGAAAGCGAGAGAGAGTGAGACACATTACAGGTCAGTTTACATACGGCACTGCCTTGGGGATACTCCCACCTTACCTGCCATACAGTAATCCATGTGGAGTCTACATATTCTAAGAGTAATTACCGGTGGTTAAAAAAAAGACTTGGTCAAAGCAAATTAACCCTTTCAAAAAAAATTGTATAAAAACAGAACAATTAAATTATAAAAATTGGTCAACAATAGACCTGCCAAAAAATAAAACTGATTTGTCACTCCTAAACAAAGTGCAAAAATTGTTTTTGAAAACCAAGATGCAACATAAGATTCAGAATCGATTACAGAAAACCACAGCACCTAAATACACTTTTCTGAGAGATGACTGATCCAAAATCGAGAAACATGTTGAGCTACATTTCAATACAAGTCCTTAGTGAAAAGATGGTATGATGTTGAAAGGGGTACTTCCCATCAAGCGTATTTTTCGTTTAAAAGATCTAATCACAATACTGATGTCTGCTGAGCCCCTCACTTAAATGACATTATTAGACCTCAAACAACGTTTTTTTTTTTTTTTTTTATTTAGGAAGATTGAGAAGGCATTTTTTTCTGATAAGGTCATTTGTACCTCTGTGTGGAAGACAGCTCTGTGCTGCCATGTGTACACTAGTGAATACTTTTGACCTTTTTAAAGCAGCACTACAGGTTGCATTGTTTGCTTTATTATTTTTTTATGATATAGGACTGCAGAAAGGAGGCTCCGGAACTGAATCCCATTAATTTCAGTTCCAGAGACACCTTGCTTTCAGAAATACTTGCGTCCAAAATGAGTTGTCGGTATTTCGTTGGAGTTTACAACCCAGAGTCACGCGGGCCAATAGGAAGCCGTAAGGGATGACAT
This sequence comes from Ascaphus truei, assembly GCF_040206685.1. Lineage (NCBI taxonomy): Eukaryota > Metazoa > Chordata > Amphibia > Anura > Ascaphidae > Ascaphus > Ascaphus truei. The sequence continues at coordinate 69,496,661 of NC_134491.1, forward strand.
CACTGCTTCCTATTGACAAACATGACCCTGTACATTAAAACGTCACCATTTCATTAGGCACCCTGTTTCCCTGGCTGCAGAGATACCAGCACCTCTATAGAGGTAAATCTCTCTGAAAGCAGAGGGTCCCGGAACTGAAAATAACAGGGTTCAACCTCTTGCTTCAAATTACATACAAACAGAAAACAGCTACCAAATAATTTTTTATTTTATTTTTTATATAGGGTTGGTAATCTGCTTTCAAGCACATCACATGGAGGTAATTTTCAAATCCATCACATTAGAGTGGGAACTGCTGTGACTTCACTTCTTCTCAAATTATGCACTTCTTTCTACCAGCCTCACTATGTCTCTAACTCCATTCATATATCTCCATCTCTCCTTCCTTCACCACTTCTCTGTTCACATGAACGCCTTTCTTACCTGCGTCCTCTGACACCACACAGCTATATCCCCTGCACTAAAAAAAACACCCCTACAAATCCTCCTCACACATCCTCTTTCTATCCATGCTTCTCCTCCTTGCTTCTGGGGATATCTCTCCCAATCCTGGTCCCTGTCTTATTTCAACTTGCTCTCGTCCTCGCCTCCCACATGCAACTTCTACTCCTTCTGGTGTCAACCCCTCCAACCTCATACCCATCCCCTGCCACCCTCCCTCCTCTCTCCCTTTCTCCTGTGCCCTTTGGAACGCACGCTCTCTTTCTAACAAGTTCCTCTCTGTACATGACTTCTTTCTCTCTCACTCCCTGCTTCTCTTTGCTATAACTGAGACCTGTCTCACTCAGTCTGACTCTGCTCTGGAAGCTGCCCTCTCCTACAGTGGCTTTTCCTTCTCCCACACTCCGCGCCCTGATGGCAGGGGTGGAGGCGTGGGGCTCCTGCTCTCCTCTGTCTGCCATTACCGAACCCTTCCTATTCCCCCCTCTCTTGCTTTTCCCTCCTTTGAGGCTCACACTGTCCAGATCTTCTCTCCTCTCCCTGTTCATGTGGCGGTCATCTATCGCCCACCTACCTCTACTCATCCCCCTTCTGCCTTTCTCTCTCACTTTGAATCCTGGCTCTCTTTCTTTCTCTCCTCAGACTCCCCTGTTCTTCTCCTTGGGGACTTCAATTGCCACATTGATGACCCCTCTCTCTCTTGGGCTTCCCGCTTTCTTTCTCTTACCTCTTCTTTTGGCCTTCAACAGTGGACTGCAGCCAGCACCCACAAGGATGGCCACTACTTAGACCTGGTTTTCACTAAAAACTTCTCTCTCTCTGATTTCTCCATTTCCCCTTTTCCTCTCTCTGACCATCATCTCATCTCATTCTCTTTATCTCGCTTCTCCCCTTCTCCACCTCCATCTACCCCCCGGTTCTGCAGAAACCTGCGCTCTATTCACTTACCTGACTTTGACTTTACACTCCTCCCTCTCCTCTCTCAGCTCTGCTACAGACCCTGACAACCTGGTCAGAAAGTACAACTCTGTCTTGTCCTCGTCTCTTGATCTACATGCCCCGCTTTCTCTCTGCCGCCCTCGCCCTTCTAACCCTAGACCCTGGCTAAATTCCCACACGCGCATGCTGCGTTCCTCCACTCGTTCCTCTGAACGCCTCTGGAGGAAGTCTCACACTCTCGCAGACTTCCTTCACTACAAATTTATGCTATCCTGTTTCAACTCTGCCCTCTCGCAAGCTAAACAAGCCTACTTTTCTGCACTAATCAACATGCACAAGTCTAACCCACGCCGACTGTTCTCTGTCTTTGATACTCTACTCAAACCACCCTCAGCTGCCTCTCCTTCCTCCATCTCCGCTCAGGACTTTGCTGACTATTTTAAGGAAAAGGTGGAATCCATACGGCAGAACATCCCCTCTGTTTCTTCCCCCCATCCTACACCTCTTCCTAACTCTCCTCCTGCCTTCCTTGAGTCTTTTTCCACTGTCTCAGAGGAGGATGTGTCGCTGTTGATCGCCTCTTCTCCCTCTACCACTTGCCCTCTTGACCCCATTCCCTCCCATCTCCTAAAACCTCTAGCTCCTACTATAATCCCTACGCTTACACACATTTTTAACTCCTCCCTCTGCTCTGGAACTTTTCCATCCTCCTTCAAACATGCAACAGTCATACCATTACTCAAAAACAGTAAGCTTGACCCTACCTGTCTTTCTAACTATCGACCTGTCTCCCTCCTGCCTTTTGCCTCTAAACTCCTTGAACGTCTTGTATTCTCTCGCTTGCTCCATTTTCTCAACACCTATTCTCTCCTAGACCCTCTACAATCTGGCTTCCGCACTGCTCACTCAGCGAAAACAGCCCTCACTAAAATAACTGACGACCTCCATGCTGCCAAAGACAGAGGTCATTACACTCTGCTCATATTACTCGACCTCTCTGCAGCATTTGACACCGTGGACCACCCTCTTCTCCTCCACATTCTCCATACTCTAGGTATTCGGAACAAAGCTCTATCCTGGATCTCATCCTACCTCTCCCATCGTACTTTTAGTGTCTCTTCTGCTAACACCTCCTCCTCCTCTATTGATCTCTCTGTGGGGGTACCCCAGGGCTCTGTCCTGGGACCTCTTCTCTTTTCTCTGTACACACTCTCTCTAGGTGACCTAATAACATCTTTTGGGTTTAATTATCACCTCTATGCCGACGACACACAAATATACTTTTCAACACCTGACCTTACACCTGCTGTACAAACCAAAGTTTCTGAATGTCTCTCTGCTATATCATCCTGGATGGCCCTCCGACGCCTTAAACTCAACATGGCTAAAACAGAGCTCATACTTCCTCCCAAACCTGGCCCTACTACCTCCTTCCACATTACTGTTGGAACTACAATCATTCACCCAGTAGCCCAAGCACGCTGCCTAGGGGTCACATTCGACTCCTCTCTCACATTCGCCCCTCACATTCAAAACATTTCTAAAACTTGTCGCTTTTTCCTCCGCAATATAACTAAGATACGCCCTTTCCTCTGTTGTTCGACTGCTAAAACTCTGACTCAGGCCCTCATTCTCTCCCGTCTTGATTACTGTAACCTCCTGCTGTCCGGCCTTCCTGCCTCTCACCTGTCTCCCCTACAATCTATCCTAAATGCTGCTGCCAGAATCACTCTACTCTTTCCTAGATCTGTCTCAGCATCTCCCCTCATGAAATCCCTCTCCTGGCTTCCGATCAAATCCCGCATCTCACACTCCATTCTTCTCCTCACTTTTAAAGCTTTACATTCTTCTGCCCCTCCTTACATCTCATCCCTAATTTCTCGGTATGCACCATCCAGACTCTTGCGTTCTTCTCAAGGATGTCTTCTTTCTACCCCCTTTGTATCTAAAGCCCTCTCCCGCCTTAAACCTTTTTCACTGACTGCCCCACACCTCTGGAATGCCCTTCCCCTCAGTACCCGACTAGCACCCTCTCTAGCCACCTTTAAGACCCACCTTAAGACACACTTGCTTAAAGAAGCATATGAATAGCACTGTGGATATTCTAAACACGATACATAATGCTTGGCCCCCTGCAGACACACTTACCAGAACTCCCTCCTCCTGTCTCTGTACGTTCTCCCTACCTACCAATTAGGAGTCCTCGGGGCAGGGACTCCTCTTCCTTAATGTTATGTTTATGTCTAAAGCACTTATTCCCATGATCTGTTATTTATATTATCTGTTATTTATTTGATTACCACATGTATTACTACTGTGAAGCGCTATGTACACTAATGGCGCTTTATAAATAAAGACATACAATACAATACTACTGGACCTTCACATGGGGAAGAGAAACATAATATTCACCCAATCGTGCTTTACTAATGTTTTCAGAAAGATTAACGAAATGTTTTTTCTGACATAAGTCAATTTGCATTTAAAGATGTAAAATACATGCATGTTTAACCAGACATCAAAACAAAAATCAATGTTTGCTTCAGATAAGACAGCCTAAATCAACTAGACCAACACAGAACATGTAATTTTCTCTCATCTTGTATCCAAAGGCCTATCAAAACAGATTATGACTAGTGCACCAGAGAAAAATATAATACAGCTCGTTAGAACATTTAATGTTTAGACCTTTTTCAGCAAACTGCAAAAAAACTCACAACCGAGTGAAATATAGCAATTGCAGTGAGGAACTGAATTTGACAAATTATATAAATCAATTTCTGAACAAGATTGTGTAAAACGAGGCAAGTGATAAATTTTCAGTGATAAATCTGGAAAGGGTTTGGAGTTCCAATTTCAATGGATGACTTCCAATTCTTTTTTTCACTAATATCCTATCCTTTTCTCCTTGTCCATCCCGGATTATTCAGTGGGACAATGAACGAAGATGCACTTAGAACAGAGGGGAAATGCATTAAGACACAGTAGACCATGATCATCGAGTTAAGAAACGTACATTAAAGTATAGAACAGAGGGAAACAGCATGAAAATAACTCCAATTTTGATAGAAAAATTCATTCCAAAGTTGCAGTGACATGGGAGTAACACTAATTGTACACAAGTTTTATAGTGCTACCAAAAAGTGGCTGATTTTACTGTAAAGCATATACCAAACTGGTCAAACAGTACTACAGTAAACTACTCTATCTGCTCAGATTGCAAAACAAAGAAATACAGCAGGGCCCCGCTTTTCGGCGATCCTCCCATACGGTGATGCCGAGAAGGGGGCTGCCATGTTGCCGCCATGTTCGCGCATGCGCAGAACGGGCCGGCCCGGGGTCGCGCATGCGCGGAATGGAGGGATTGCCTTCTGTCGCGCATGCGCAGAACTGGGCATTGCCGGTCTGCGCATGCGCACCTAACGAAAATCGCCGGTTCCACTTTTCCGGCGGGTCCTCAGAACGGAATCCGCCGTATTAGTGGGGCCCTCCTGTACCCATAATTCTGTCAATTTAAACAGATGTCCGTTTTGAGATGGACAAGACTCCCATATCAAAGCATGCCAAGCACTGCTGCCGAAACCTACGACCCATGACTTAAATCTGGTTTTCAAATCAGAGATAATTACAGCCATCAAGATTCTCAGATTTTAAATTAATTTGACAACATGGATCACATCCTCAAGTGATGAGTTTTAGCAATACTGCTCTAGAGAAATAGCATCTTCGATCCCTGGAAGGGGACAAAGGATTCAATGCATTGAAAGCACGGCAACGGATACATTTACATTAGACCGTATGGCTTTGATGTTATCCCCAACACGGTTGTACAAAAGTAGAATCACTAAAAACTAAGGCCTGAAAGTCAATTTCAATACAAGTGCAAAACCAAACAATCAAATATATACACACAGCCAAGTCTGGTTTTATTTTAAAGGGGCAAGTCAACTTTGAAGATCAAATAAAAATACATAAAACCAAGTAAATGACTGCCTTAGTAAGATTCAATCATCCTTAAGGAACTCTTACTATAGGTATACAGGGATATACCAAATAAGTAAACATGGGAAGGATGTTGATCCAGGGAGTAATCCGATTGATAATTCTTAGAGTCAGGAAGGAATTTATATTTCTCCTTATGAGATATCACTGGATAATATTTCCCTGAGGTTTTTTGTTTGCCTTCCTCTGAATCAATATACTGTAAATAAAAATATAAGAAGTATTCTGTCAAAATTTAATATAGGTTGAACTTGGACATGTGTCTTTTCAACCTCATCTACTACAGTACAGGCATACTCCGCATTAGCGTACGCAATGGGACCGGAGCATGTATGTAAAGCGAAAATGTACTTAAAGTGAAGCACTACCTTTTCCCACTTATTGATGCATGTACTGTACTGCAATTGTTATATACGTGCATAACTGATGTAAATAACCCATTTGTAACAGGCTCTATAGTCTCCCCGCTTGCGCACAGCTTCGGTACAGGTAGGGAGCCAGTATTGCTGTTCAGGACGTGATGACAAGCGCATGCGTGAGCTGCCGTTTGCCTATTGGGCGATATGTACTTACTCGCGAGTGTACTTAAAGTGAGTGTACTTAAAGCGGGGTATGCCTGTATATAACTTATTTCTGTGTGGTGAAAAATAAACACGTATTGCTTCTTTGAGGGAACACTAGACCAGCGGTGCGCAAAGTACGGGGCGCCCCCCAGGGGGGGCACGAGATTATCTGCGGGTGGCACAGGGTTTACAGAGGCACTTAAATTAAGTGCCAGGGAAGCGGTGAAGGCCTCTGTAAACCTTACTTACCGTGGTTCAGCCGGCATCTGGAGATGGCGTCAAATGACGCCGCGGGGTCATGTGACGTCGCATTGTTATGGCAATGTGATGCTATGACGCCCAGACGCCGGGAACCACGGTAAGGAGGAATGGGGCGCGCGGAGAGCAGGACAGTCGGCAGGATTGCGCTCCCCTGGACTAGATCCAAGGACAGCTACTTATGTTTATTTGTCCGACTAATAACACGTAATTACCCTACAAACAAAAAGGAACAGAATCCAGATAATTGAGGACAGTTATCCCGGATAGCCACAAAAACAAAACAACATACATACACCTCTATCTCTCCTTGGTGTGTACAGGCATACCCCGCATTAACGTACGCAATGGGTCCAGAGCATGTATGTAAAGCGAAAATATACTTATAGTGAAGCACTACCTTTTTTCCCACTTATCGTTGCATGTACTGTAATCGTCATATACATGCATAACTGATGGAAATAACGCATTTGTAACAGGCTCTATAGTCTCCCCGCTTGCGCACAGCTTCGGTACAGGTAAGGAGCTGGTATTGCTGTTCAGGACATGCTGACAGGCGCATGCGTGAGCTGCCGTTTGCCTATTGGGTGATATGTACTTACTCGCGAGGGTACTTAAAGTGAGTGTCCTGTATAGGTCCATTGCCTGTATAGGTCCAGTGTTTTTCATCAGGGGTTCCAATGAGCCCTTGGATTCCCCGGGCATTATTAAAAGGCTTCCCTTCCATTTTCAGGTCATTTGAAAATTGTACCAAATGCAGAAGAATTACAAAGAGGGTTAGGGTTCCTTACAATGCATCCGATCTCAGACACTATAGCCAAACCGAAAATAACCTTGTGTTAAGATTGTACGCCTAATTGACTTCATTAAAAAGTAAACCAACTACACTGAGAAAATACAAAATTACAAATGTCACTTTTCTTGGCCTCTCAATGGGAAAATGCTCATCAATGAATTGTATTCTTAACACTTATGCCCTATCCTTATTAGAGAGCCAATATAAATAAATGGAGGTGGATAGAAGGGAGCTCTGCCTTGACAAACTCCTATTGGACACAGTGATATGAGACCAAAAAAAAAAAAGGAACAGCTTTCAAGTCTCAGTACACAATATTTACAATCCAATGTAAAAAAATATATGTTTTAAATACTTTACAGACAGAGCCATGGGAAACATTTTTGGGGGAAACAGACATGTGGAGCTTAAGGACCACACGTTAGGCTGCGGCCCCACTGCCAGCGCGCCTGCAGCGGAGTCCCCAGGTCTGCAGGGAGAAAGACGGGGGGGCGTGACAGAGCGCAGCCATGACGTCACCCGGCATGTTCGCCCTCATTGACTGAACCACCAGGGGTCGTGGCCTAGCGCTCTGTCGCGACTCCTGCTCTCAATTTTCTTGAGAGCAGGAGTTTGTCGGCGCAGCACGATGGCCCCCCCTCGCAGAGGCCCTGCCCCATCCCTGAACTTGTGCCACAGCAGGCCTGCAGTAGCCAGCGGGGATCTGGCCTTAGAGAACACCACTTCCCAAAGTTGCACTCCCCAATGCGCCATAATAGGTCAAGAATTCAGGAAGCGGAACAATGATTGGCAACTCTGGCTTCCAAAGATGTCCTGCAACAGCTGTGGTTTTACTTGACCGGTCCAGGTAGGCAACGTATTCCCAGCCCTGCCTACAGGTGTATTAGGGTTAGGGATAAAGAAAGGCACAAATCACCCATATGTAAACCCTTAAACAGGTCACTGACCTTATTTGATGGCCAAGATATAGTTTGTTGATTTTTATTTTATAGGTATGCTAATGCAACATTCATTCTGTATTTGTAATTTGCATGTGCCATACATTATTTTAGTTTATTGATGGTTATATTCAGCATTGAAATGTTAATATTGTGAATTTGTCAACACCTGTCACATATGTTCACACGCAATAAAAAAAATTATATATAAAAATAAAAAAAAGTTGCTGGCTGTACAACACTTTTGTACTAGGAAGATGGCTCCGTTTAATGTATTTTTTTAAAGCGCATTGGGGGAAAGGGGTGTTTTATACTTGTTACAAATGACTGAGCACAGTACCGCTAATCTTGTATGTATATAAGTGTATCTAGTACCAACATATGCAATGCTTCAAATAGGAGTTATTTTCACTTATAACAGAAGAACACACAATAAAAAATGTTTAAAAAACAAGGAGCATCACAATAGAAAAATGTATCCCTATAGCACTAAACCTACAAAGTACTCTTGATTTAAATTGTTAACTACAACTACATAAACGTGATCCTATCACATTCTGTACGTTTTACATTATTCCATTTAGATATTATGTTAAAGAATGTATCCATTTCAGAATTTACCTCAATGTAATCTGAGATTTAATATATAATGTTAGATGCTGCCCCCCTCAATATTCACTCTGGGCATCTGAATTCAAAGCAAATCCTTATTTCTTATCTTACAGTATCACATTTCAAAAATTGGCGCATTGTTACCAACACCAGAGCCAAAATCCTAATATAGTGGGTATGTTATTAAAATAAACATGTTATTTTCAGACAACTTGGGTTAATGGTTACAAACATATTCAAAGTGCTTTGTCAAAATTAACACACCTGATTTAAAAAAAAAAAGTCAGTTTTATAATTATATTTCTTAGAAGAATAAATAGTAGATTGTGTTATACAATAAGTAAGCTTTTCCTGCAGCACCTAAAATATCTGATCGCCTATCTAGCACAGCAATACTTCACAAACCTAAGCCTATAAGTAAAAGAAGGTCTATTTTGAAAACAAGATCTTCCACTTCTTCATATTCTTGCTGGTCCCAAACGGATTACTCCCATGGTACCAATCACCAATATTAAACACCAAACTGGATTTGTATTATCCCATTTGCTGCCACAGGGACCAGCAGCACAATAGCAAAGGGATTAAGGGGTTAGTTTTGAAAATGTACCTATATTTTATTGCACCTAAAACAGTAGATGAAGTAAAGCAAAGCACTAGTACTGAGAATCAAAGCAATGCTTCTGGATTTTAAAAAATAGGATGTTCGAAAGTTAGCTCTTCCCATTTCCTTATCTTCTAGCACAAAAAACCTGCAGTAATTGTAACCAGCATTAGATCACAGTGCGCAGCACCACTACTTATATTAAAACTATACCTCCTAATTAAAACAGAAAAAAAGCAGTTTCATTTATTTACCTTAGTTGTGAATACCACATCTAGTGAAAAACGGCACCACTGTTGTAATCTTATTTTTTTATTTTGTTGAATATTTCAAACATTTTTCTTGTACATCACATACAATTGGTGTGAAGGGCTTTGAAACCTCACACTCCCTCATAAGAGCACAACACTTTGTATTATTATAACTTTGCGCCATGGTTGAAATATAAAAGTTTATGTTTTGGAAATAAGGTCTTCCTTATTCACCTTACAGACTATGAACATCTCAAGCATTAGTTCATATTCTATTATTTCTTGTAAAACATTTTATAAACTATTAAAGCTATAATACCCATTTTAAAATATGGTTTGAAAATAAACGATACTACCTCTTAACAACTGGTGTAAACGGCATTCACAAATACAAATCACACACTTGAGCACAGTAACCCTACTATTAAAACCATGCTCACTATTTTACACAAAAAATATACAACAATGGGTGTTGATGGTAACAGATGTCAGATCATATCTATTGGTGCAGAATAGCACCACTTGTATTATTTATTTATTTATTTATTTATAAAATATTTTACCAGGAAGTAATACATTGAGAGTTACCTCTCGTTTTCAAGTATGTATTACTACATCTATACACACTTGGTCACAATTAATATTCCGATTTGAGAATCTCTTCCTTGCCTTTATTTTATAGAACATACAACTGGCGGAATTAGCTTTCAAACATCTGCCTGTATTATTAAAACTACTGCTTAAAAAATAGTCTCTTTTCCAAATAAACGTCAATATGTTTTTTGTTTTTTTTACACAACTGGTGTGCATGGGCATAGATGTCAGATGACAATTCAGCACAGTAACATTACGTGGATTATCGTTTTATGCTCTCTGGTTCAAAATAATCTCTACCATTCCTCTCGGCTGGTGAGTGGCTTTCTAACATCAGATCACTTACATTACAGTATACCGGAGCACTGTAACGCTGCTTGTATTATTAAAGTGTGCTCCGTCTCACAAATACGGGCTCTGTTTAGAAAACAAACAAAATCTCCCATTTTCATTACAGCTGCTGTGTGTGATCACAGCACACTTATTAACTACAATTATGATTCCTGGGCCAAACATACAGGGGCCTGTTCAGAAAACACTCCCATCTTTTAGAGCACTGGTTTGAGTGTCTATCAATCATCAGTTAATTTATACAGGAGCACAGCAACACTACGTCCCATGTGTCAAACATAAAGGGAACAATATCTCCAAGCACATACGCTGCAGGTTATAATCACGACTATCACTTGGGCACAATAACATTGCGCTGCAGTCGTACCTTGCTGGATGTCCCCGTTGTTGCCGCCCGGCATGGGTACACTGAGTTGCCTCTCAGGCTCGGGCAGGCACCGGCGGCAGAAAGAGTGCAGACACGGCAGCAGCTTGGGCTCCGAATCCCTGCTCTGCAGGCTCTGTTTACACACCGCGCAGGTATCCAGCAGGTTCACCGCGCCGCACGTCGGCGCCGGCGCCGAGGAGGCCGCAGACGACGAGGGGGCCGAGCTCTCCTCTGCCGGAGCTGCCACAGGCCCGGCCACCGCTACTACAACTACTGCAGCCGCCGCTGGTGCTTTATCCCCGCTTTCCGCCTCCTGTACCACCTGCGCCTCAGTCCCCGCGGGACTCCCACTCGGCCCGACGCCGTTGTTATTGGCGCTCGCACAACCATCGCTTTCCCCTCCGCCTTTGTTTTCCGCCATGTTTTTCCTCTTTGAACCCCTGAACTGACCGCTTCGCGACGCCACCAGCGCACGTACGCAACCGCAATGCAAATCCCCCCCTCCCTCTCTCTAACGACAACACGAGGTGACGTCAACACCGACGTTCCTTTGCGTGCTGTGGAGGGGGAGACTCTGAAAAACTGCGATTTGCGCGTGCGCATAACGCGAGTGTGTCGGTGTGCCGCGCATGCGCATGTCTAGTTTTGAGGCAATTTGCGCATGCATGTACTTTATATATTCGAAACTAGATGTGGAAATGGACAAATAAACATATAAATGCTTGTATTATTATTATTATTATTGTTATTAATAATAATATTATCGTTAGTATTGATATATTATTATTATTTTATTATTATTGATAATTATTATATACAGACAGTCCTCGGTTATCCAACGGAATCCGTTCTGGAAGTAGCGTTGGATAGTGAAACCGTTGTAAAGTGAGTCCCATGTTAATCTGTGGCGGTGAGCGTTGGATAACGCATTCTGGCGTCGAAAAAAGTCCCACAAGGTTGCATTGTAAAGCGTTGGATATGCCATTCGTTGTAAAGTGAAACGTTGGATAGCGAAGACTACCTGTACACATATATAACTCAATTATTAATTTATATTTTATAACCAACTATGTGAAACAGGTTTTCCCCCACCCTCTGGGAGATTACACTATTACCGGGTGTCGTGCTGGTTACCTGCAGGTTCACAGAAGCTCTGAAGCTCAGATGGGTTTTATGGAGAAAGTTTTGTCAGAATGATTTCCAGAGTTTCTGGATACCCCAAAAATGAACCCGGGAATCAGGTTGGATTCTCGGATACATTAAGACATATTGCTCTGCAAAATCTCCCCTTGAAAATGCTTGCACGAAACACCGCTAGGACCCCCTGCTTCAGCACTGACCAGAAATGTAAATGGGGCATAGGGATGTGTGGTATCCCTGAAACAGTAAAGAGGTCCCTAGTATAAGGGGGATGCCCAGTTAATGCCCTGATCACCCAGAACCTGGGGGTACTCCAACCATATATAAGTATACGGTTGCAAGGGTTTTTATGAAACATAAGTCCGGTTTTCAAGAAGGGAATGAGGTACAGCATGAATATTCACATATATATATATATACCTCAGAAGGAACCGAGGTATTTTTTCATTCTACTTTGGAACTTTGAAAAAATATAGGAAAAAATATTTTGTTTCATAATGTTTTTGTAGCGCAGTTTCCCCCACCCCCTGGAAGATACGGTGGTTACTGTGTGTGTGGTGCTCTACCTGTGGCTCACAAGAGGCCTGAGCCTCCGCTGCTGGGAGCCTGGGGTGGATCTAATCTGTCTGGTGACAGCGCCTCCACCTGTGCGGGATCCTAACAGTGTTGGATAACCCAGCCACAGGACAATTATAAGAAATACACACTGGTATGATATAACAGGTTTGCTGAACACATGCGAATAATAATGATAATACAGAACCACTCAGGCCTCGCAGGGCAGTACCCCCTCACTGTTTATTTATTTATAAAATATTTTACCAGGAAGTAATACAGTGAGAGTTACCTCTCGTTTTCAAGTATGTCCTGGGCACAGAGTAAAACAAAATAATACATGGTTACAAATACAGTTACATAAATGAGCAGGGTATACATTATATACAAGACATTGCGTGCACAGTTAAAGAAAATATATATTATGGGCGTATGAAACAGTTACAGACCAGATTAAAGTGTGAGACAGCCTTAGATTTGAAATAACTTAAGCTGGTGGTGGATATGAGAGTCTCTGGTAGGTTGTTCCAGTTTTGGGGTGCACGGAAGGAGAAGGAGGAACGTCCGGATACTGTGTCCCCCAACACCGTGTCCACACCCCGGTGGGGTTTACCCCAACGTAACGGGGTGCCCCATGGGACCCAACCACCCTGGTGTCCACAGAGCCAACCCACTCAAAGTGTGTGTGACAGCGCTGCCCACATCCGTGTGTACTGTTGGTGCACTTGTGGAATGTTGGTATACCTTCCAGGTGGTCCAGCACCTGGTATCACCGACTGAAGGGGAGGGATCCGCTTATCCAGCGCCGTTTTCCGCGATGGCGTCTGCCTCTACGTGGGGTGAATTCCGGCGTGGATCATATGCCTTGCAGTGGTGGTCTGGTCACAGACCACAGGTCGCAACTGCTGCGCAGCGTCTTTCTGTGTCCTGACACTCTGGTACTTCAGGGCAGTGTCCCTATCTATGAGGTGATATGTGAAAAATAAAAAGATATCCAAATAATAGTGAAGATTGTAATAAAAATAGTTATTTCCAAAAATTTCAGTGTCAGTTTCACTCACAAAATTCTTCTGGTTAAGATAGGCGTATCAGAGATCCATCTCTCTCTGATGGGAGCCCTTGTGTAAGCCCTCAAAAGGTGGAAGCCTTAAAGATGGTATTCTTTAAATTGTGTGCTTGCTGAGTTGTTTATCAGGTAAAATCCTCATATGTTCCACCCAAGGAATAAAAGAAAGAACGCACAATAGTGTAATATAATACGGGTATATTGCACATATATAAAGCATAAAGATAATGCACTCACATTTTAGTAATCAAGAACAATTCATTGGAGAGAACTGCTGAGTTTTGGAGGTAAATGCCGGTACACTCTGCTGCCACGTTCGCTTTCGCGTACGTGACGCCTACGTCACATCCTGTGACGGCTTGGCTGAGGGCGGAAGAAGCTACTCTGTTCGTTCGGCTTCTGCAGCTTGCCAGCACCTCCCCGTATCACTCCTCAATGGTTCAGTGGTTCTCCAACAGCTGATTCTACGAGTTTCACTATTGCTTCATCAGGAATCCTGCGGGGAAGAACCGGGGGCCCCACAGCTGTGGGGGCCCTGCGGACCTGCAGGGACCACTTGAGGGCCCCCAGATCCCTGTCGGCAAGCCCCGGGGTGCACTGTTCGGCCTACAGACACCCGTCGGGCCCACCGGGGACCCCCGTCGGCCTGGGGTATTAATTCTCTATGTAAAAAAATAAATCATGTTTTTTTGTGGGGGCACGGGGTGGGTGGGTTATGTATTAATGTTTATTAAATATGGTAATGTTTATTGTGGGCCTAAGAGGTGGGTAGTGGGGCTGTTATGTGTATTGTTTTAATTGTGGGTAGTAGGGGTGGGTTGAATGGGATATTGTCCCCAAGGATGGGTGTTTAGGCCTTGCGGGTGGGTGGCTGGAGGGGTTTACCCCTTCATTACATTAGCGATATTAACCACTAATGTAATGAAGGAGTTAAGTCCACCCGCAATTCTCCCGCAAGGTCTAAACACCCACCAAGGGACAAATACCCCCTTCACCCACCCCTGCTACCCACAATAAGCCTGGCACGGTGTTTAACCCCTTCATTGCCTTAGCAGTTAGCCGCTAAGGTAATGAAGTTGCCTGTAAATGCATTTTTTTATGCATCGGATTCATGTCGGGGGTCCCCGGTGCTGATATTAATAGGTATCAGCTCAGGAGACCCCGGCATCAATCCGATGAAGGAAAAAAGCCTGATTTTTTATAAGTCCGCTCATCGCCGCTTCTCCACACCTTCTTGCCAACTTTTTGTGGCGGGACGATTTGGAGAGGAACTCTCAATTCTAGAGCGGCGATCAGCTGCGAGAAGCTGGTCGGGGCTACTAGAATTGAGCTTGTTTGAAATGCTGGCAATCAGTGCCGAAAGTTGCTTATCGCCGTGCGGCTGGCGGAAAAAAAAATTCAGGGAAAAAAACCCGCGATTTTTGCTCTTATCGTCAGCTTCTCAGGGCTTACTAAATTGCAGTAGGCTTTTTTTGCGAGAAGCTGGCGATAACGGGCCCAATGAGGGCGAACCAGCTCCGTGATGTCACTGGCCCGCCCCCCGACACGCCCCTGGATGGTGCGCTAACCAAGGCCAGGGAAAGCACCCGCTTTCCCTCAGCCTCAGCGCGCCTCCGCACGGGCTGAGTCACCATGGACTCAGCCTTAGAAAGAAACTGTTTGAACTGTTTTAAAATGTAATAAAAGTTATCACTCCCAGAGACCATAATTGTATGTGTGTAATATTTCCATAGACAGTATGAAAAGCAGACCAAGCCTACCAAAAGTTGAAGGTATTGAATAGAATTCCCCTCCCCCTCTCCCAAAAATAAAAATATTAATTGTTTTTTTATTTTCGTAGTTTCTTACCCGAATAAATTAAACATGCAAAGTCTAATTATACAGAAAAATGCAACATCATTGAGAAATTGATAAAGTTGTGATTTTAACAATGTAAAATATGAAAACAAGGCATCACATAAAGATTTGTTTAAAGCTCACAATTCTCTCCTCAAGAAAAAAAAATGTTTCTTAAAAAAAAAAAAAATTATTCCGATTGGCAGTGAAGGCTTTCCATACTAGTTCCCAATGCGCATACGTGTGGAACCAGGAAATGGAATAGAAAACCAGAGTATCAAATAATTATTTTGATAAGTTCAGTGTATCATTATTTGTGAAGGCATTATACAGTACAACCCATTAAACAAGAATGTTACTTTAAATTTTTTCCACCCCCATTGGATTTCTAAGTCCAATTGACAGTGAAGGCTTTCTACACTAGTTCACAATGCACATGCATGTGGAACCAGGAAATGGAAATTTCTCTACCAGCAGCCAAATTATGAAACCATCTTAGTCTATCTGTTTGTGACGATTCGCCATTCTGGCGGTTCTGTCCCCTTAACCCCATCACCTGTCCGTCAGGATCCAGTGGCACTCAAGGAGGGCATCTCAGCGGTGGTACCCATGTGCGGTGCGTGGGTAGTGCGTGGGCTCCGTCGGTCTCCGCGGTTCCCGTGTCCAGGGTGCACTGACGCGCGACGCATGCGCGGTGCGCGCTCTCCCCAGCGGTCTGCGGCCTCCATCTCTCGGTCCCACGCCCGCTCTAACAGAGCTACGCGGCTCAGCAGTTCCACGCGCTCCTCTGTCTCCGCGGGTCCCGTCTCCGGTCTCCGCCCCCGTAGTCTCAAGGCCCCACGTCTATCTCAATCGGCTGTGTAATAGGACGCACCTGCATGATCCAGCAGCCTATCAGAGAGGGCGCTTCTGCTTCCTGGATGACTCCCATTGGTGGGAGGTCCTTTAAATACCTTGTCTGAACTCTCCTTCATTGCCGAGCATAACTTCTGCTTGTAACGCTGAAACCTCACTGCTTCTTGCCTGTCTGCCTCTTACCTTGATGCCTGACCAGCCTTGGACTTTGTGATACTCTCCTGCAATGACCCTGGCTTTGGCTTTACGATGACTCTACTCTCTCCAATCCTGACTCCGGCTATGTACCCCAATGATCCGCTACTCTCAGCTCCTAGACCCTGCAAGTACCACGTTTACGCTGTCCTCTATAACTCTGACCCTGCCTTCAAGACTATCCTACACTCTAGACGCGCCCTCGCGGTTGTGGTCGGCGTTCTATACCAATCCCTACCTCAGCCCCACGGTCGCGCCTCGTTTGTGGTGAGCTACGCGTTACACTACTTTAATTGCTCATGGCCCGGGGGAGGTGTTGATAGCTAGTCCCATGCCTTTGCCTTTGCTTTGTGGGAGGTGGAGGGGGAGGTGATATTCAACTGAATTGGTCTGTCTTAGAGTAGTGCATAGATGAGCAAGAAGGATTAGAAAACAACTGTTTGAGCTGTTTGCAAATATAATAAAAGTTACAGTTTAACTTCATTGCCTGTTTGTGTGGGGAAGATTTATGTTAACAGTATGAACAGCAGATCAAGCCTTACAAAGGTTGAGATTGATGTTATTGATTATATAGCCCCCCCCCAAAAAAAATTACTAATTATCTGAAACGGGATAAATTGCCCATGCCAAGTTTGAGAATACTGCTAGTATGCCACCTCACAGAGAAATAAAAAGGTAGTGGTTTTATAAATGTAAAAATTGATTAAATATGAAACAAATGTATCACATAATGTTTTCTTAAAATCCCACAATTATTCAGCCCTTCTCGAGAAAAAAAAAATATGCCTTTTTTTTCAGACTAGAAATTCACATTGGCAGTGAAGTCATTTTAGACAAATCACAATGCCGGAACTATCAGCCATGCGCATGCGGGTAAAATCAGTAAAAGTAATTTCTCAGCCAAGAGCCAAAGCCTGAAACATTGTTTCTTTGTGTGTGAATATCCTATTGCCCGGGGGAGGTGTTGATAACGAGTCGAAAACCTCTTGCATGGCTTTGTGAGGGTGGGGGGGGGGGGAGGAGTGGAACTGCAACTCAATTAGTCTGTCTTGGTCTAATGCTGGGTTGAGTTTGAAGGATTAGAATTACACAGGCAAAGTCTAATTATACCACAACATGCAACATCATTGATAAATTAAAAATGTTGTGATTTTAACAATGTAAAAATTGATTAAATATGAAAACAATGCATCACATAAGGTTTTGTTTAAAGCTCACAATTATTCTCTCCTTCTCAAGAAAAAAAAATGTTACTTAAAAAAAAAAAACAATTCCGATTGGGAGTGAAGGCTTTCCACACTAGTTCCCAATGCGCATGCGTGTGGAACCAAGAAATGGAATAGAAAACCAGAGTATCAAATAATTATTTTGATAAGTTCAGTGTATCATTATTTGTGAAGGCATTATACCCCATTAACCAGGAAGTGGAATAAAAGCAAGAAACATCTCAGTGTGAAATTTTATTACAGGTTATGACATGTAATTGAATCGATCACATACAAACAGCATCCGCTCCACGGCCGTCACAGCAGGGCTCCTTTAGTGGTCACTGATATCACCCAACACGTGTTTCCACTGTAAAGTCTTCCTCAGGGGCTAAATATCAGTGACCACTAAAGGAGCCCTTGTTGATGACATCTGGAGTGGAGGACAACTTTAATCAGCCAAGTACCTGCTGTGACGGCCGTGGAGCGGATGCTGTTTGCTGTGAATATTTTGTCTGACCCTGTGACCCAGTGTGGTCTGAATGCTCTCAAACAAAGGCACTTATGTAAGTGGAATACTTTGTGTTTTTAACATTAAAAACAGTACTATACTATTTTGCTTTTCCCCTCTTTTTGTATATGGAATTTCCCCCTCTCTATGTGGATCTGGAGTACCTGTCTGGAGACATAAGTTGGTAACTTTGAATAACCACAACGCTCTGATTTCCCGTTAAACACGTGAGTGCAAATTTTATAGAACTTCCAGCATTGAAGCTAATTTGCTGAAGTAGACAATATTGCACTATTTGGTGTTTTTACTCTCTCTTACATGTCCTGATGTGATTTGCGCACCTATTTCTCCTTCGTTTGCTGATTGAATTTGGTTTGAATTCTACGTCAGGAGCTGCACTCATTAAGGATAGTATATCATCTGTGTTACCTTTGATTTGTTGTGATATTATTTGCGCTTGATTTTTCCTTGCACAAGCTAATAATACTGACTGTATAAAAGTAAAAAAGGCAACGTTTTAAAAAAGCGATATTAGAGTTTCATCGACATTCATCCTTATTATGTTTTAACGCTCGATTTCAACGTTTCTTTTCTGGAAAAAAAATTATGCTATAAGTCAAGGTAGTGTGCACGTGTCAAGTCACGCTCTAGTGCTCATGTGTTCAAGCATTGACGGGCTATGGCAGGCATACACTACACTATACTGTAGTGTCATTAGGAATTAAAGTTATTACTGTATAGTACATTATATTTACCTTCATTATAAACTTTGCCAAATGGGTGGAGATGAGCCAATGTCAGAGGTGTATTGTGTGTACAAGCTGGGGTCACTCATGTAGTCTGCATTAAAGTTGACAGGTACCTGCTGAAGCTGGTAATCAGGCAGGGCCATGTAGCAAGGATTGCGGTTCACCAGGTTTTCAGTGGCGTCGGCCCGTTATTGCAATGGTATTGGTAAGCCGGTGGTGCACATTGCTGGTTGGGGAAGTCCGAGTCTTAAATGGATGATACCCGACCTGTCTCCTTTTGACGTCGCCATGATTAGACATACCGGCAAAATCTGGGAGCACTGACCAATAACCTTCCCGGGGAAGGGGCGGTTTGAAAAAAAAAGCAATTATTAATAGTTACAGTTTGCCATATCGAATTCTTCAACTCATGTTGATTTGGTGAACATTTGAAGAAATCATATTTGCAATAATGTAAAATATATCTCTGCTAAAGTCGCCTTCTTATCTGTTTCAGCATTAATTGCAGAATTGCAGAAAAAAATAAATATGCATAATTGCAGTCCGGCCTAGTATAAGGACCTGACATGATGTTCAGTGTATGTCCATTCAGCAATTGAGCAGGCATAGAAATGTAGAATAATGTCCACAACATTATGTTGTGCGATTTTAATTATGAAATGCCTACATTTGATGAAGTCTTCAGCGACCAAGGTCAGTTTACAATGGAAAACTGTGATGGACACTGTTTTTATCTGGTTTTTAAAAACCTGCACAATGACTACACACTATGCACTAGATAGTCTATGCAAAGGCATTCACTTTTGCCATTTGGCGGATACGCGCAGAACTGCACCCAAATCCTGGTAATCCAGGAAATCAACAACGGTAAACCGAGGTTTGATTGGCAGCCTTCACGGAAGATTAATGAATGAGTGACGCATGGAATACAGCAGACTTTATGAAAACGGCTCAGAGAAATGATCGGATAACGGTCGCTGCATCTTTAGCATAATCATAGGTACATTGCACAGAGCATACATATCATGAACAACAGTAACAGAACACCCAAATCACAATCCCTCTATCTTCAGCCTGGAGAATGTTATAACCACCCTCCCCCCTCCTTCTATGCCAAAGCCCAGATATAGGTGCAGACAAATGGTTACCCGCAATGTCCCAGACAGTGTGTGTGGTAGCGCTACCCCTTGTTGTGCTGGAGCACTGTTGGATACCTTAACTGTAGCTCGTGCAACATTCGTCTGACTCCTTTTATGGAGGCAGATGCCTTGTCCCACGGTGCAGGGCCTTTGACTACAATCCCCTCACTCCTCACACCCGACTGCGGCGCACATGGTCCGTGAAGAGGAAAGGAGGTCTCGTCTTCAGTCCTTCTGCGTCAGTATCTCCCCCGAAGTCTTGGTACAGGAAAGTCCCTAGCTATCGGCCACCCTACAACAGACAAGCTAGGGTGGATGGGGCCTGTCTGTGGCCTAGGGGAATACTGTCCTATTCCTAGGAGACCTGACTGTCTCCTGTGTCAGAGTTCAAATATATAATCCTTCCAGTATGTCTCTTCCAATATGGCCGCCGCACTCACTTCATAGAAATGCTGGTAAGTTACATAAGCGCCTGCTACATCATATCCTTTTTTTATGTTGATGTTAAACTTTAAACAAGGCTTCCTTTGTGTTTTTTTGAGTGTTTTTTTTCTTCTTCTTTCTGCTGCTGTTGTCTAGAAATATAAATGTATTGCATTTAAAAAGAAAAAAGAAAAACAGTGCAAAACCTCTGTGTAGTATATAAAAGTATATTAAATTACAGTATCAGCGGGTAAGTATTGCACGTACATCAATTGGGACAAAAATGAGCATGGCATGTTGGGGACATGTTACTACAAACGACATCCCCCGCACTGCCCCGGATCACACAGATAGAGCCTGCTGTAGCGTTCAAGGATCCTTATCGTCGGGAAACCTGCTCCTGCTGGTACCCTCGGTCTTGTCCTGCTCGACTTGCTCCGTCTCTGTGGGTTGTTGGGGTTTCCCCATCTGGAGGAGTTGTTAGGAAGTCCCTCTGGTGTTAACAAGAACACTGGTTGCACGCTTCAGGTATCTCCTCATGATAGTCACCTCGGAGACTGCTGATGACGTCAGCCGTGCTTCGTCGCTTGAAATGTGACTAATGTAAATAGAACGTCGTTGGAAATTCTAACACACATAAAATACTTGCGATCCTCAATTGAAGAATTATGCACTGAACGCAATTCCAATGCGTTTCGTAAATCAATACTTCGTCAGGGACTAATGACTACATATTCTATAAAGATAGATATACCCCTCAAAGTTCTACGATTGGACAGCAGAGAGACAAATGCTGGCCAATCGCAACAGTGTTCCACAGCTGAATACAATGTAATCGACATGCAAATACAAGTGCTTTTGTATAATTGAATAAAATGACTAAACATCAAATACATTTTAATAAAATAAACTAAGGAAACACATAAAAATACACTTTCAAAGAGTATGAATATCTAAAATCTCTAGAAAGATAAAAGAGAGATAAAATTAGTGCATAATACACATAAATGTAACCCTTCAATGGAATATCAGAATCATATGAAATTCAAACAGATTGAATACTAAGTTGCTTGGGGCTAATGATAAACTGGAGATTGAAAAAATATTATGAACATGAGAACAAAAGGGAAAAACTGGGCATTGGATAGTTAATAACTAAAAATTATTTGTATGAGGTTGACACACACATATAAAATGTATAAAAATATAAATATACAAAAAGACAGCGTGGAAAAATCAATAACAGGGATCATAGTATAAAACAAGATGGTGGAGAAATACTAAAAAAAATGACCACACATCAATCTCCTCATTCAGGCCCAAAGGAGCCAGAGTTTGCATTTTGTATATCCATAGGCTTTCTTGCTTGGATATAGATTTAACTCTATCCCCTCCTCACCTCCCAAGGGGGACGGTTTGGATACCTATGTAATGGAGAAGGGAAGGATCACTATTATGTTTAGTTTTGAAATGTCTTGATATACTATGTTTTTCTAAACCTAGCCGGATATTCCTGGCTCTAGGATTCTTATTTTTTTTTAATCTCTTTGTGCAGCCTATGTATTGATATCCGCACGGACATTGTAAGAGATATACCACGTGTGTAGTTTTACATGACATACAATCCTTTACCGTATATTTTTATTTTGTGGTATTAGAGCAGAAAGTATATCTCTCAGGTTAAAGCATGGTACAACAACAGACGAGTAGAGCAAAGGAGCACTGCTGACAGGAATACCCTGAAGAAAAAATCCTAAAGGAAAAATAATGGGCAAAACTCCAGAATAAAACTGAGGGTATTTATTCCATAGACTCACAGGGACATGAACACAGCCCACGCACCAACACGTTTCGTCCCGTGGGACTTCATCTGCGGTAGTCTGGCTGACTGACCGCTAGGTCTTTTATTTTGCCCCCCCTTAACGTTATATCATATATATGACCTTATGGATTTATGACTAGTTCCTATCTTCATTTATTTCTACAATTCTATTCTGGGTTTACACTGATATGGAACGTCAATCTTCACATCACTCTGAAGCATGGTACAAGCTTTACAATTTCCACAACTATAATTTCCCGGTTGTTTTTTTGGCATCCAAGAGACTCCTACAATTTTATTAGGTGTGGGCCCAATATCGCTAGGTGCTAAATAATGTTTAACATTTTTAGCCTTACGATATATAAAGCTTGGTCGTGGTTCTAGAAAAGGACCAAGGATAGGATAATTGGAAAGGATATTCCAGTTTTTATTCACAATCTTTTGTATATTACTGCTAACTGAAGTCAAATCTGTAATAAAATAAATTTTAATGATATTCTCTGTTTTTTCACTAGTAATCAAACTCTTTGTCCTTTTATGTTGCAGTAAGAGGGAATCACGTTCCATATTGTTAACCCTCCTTAAGGATTCAATCAAATTGTCCTCTCATAGCCTCTCTGTAAGAATTTATCAAAAATAATGACCGACTGTAAATCCAAAAAGTCTATTGAACTGCTACTAGTCTCTGAAGTAAACGCAAGATTAAAATAATTTTGATTAAAATAAATCTTGAACTGATTCAAAGAATCCTCATCACCCTCCCAAATGCAAAGCTCATCATCGATATATCTGCGCCAGGTAATTAACTTACTGGCGAATGGATTGTTGTTTCAGATATATCGATTCTCCCATGCCCCCATATACTGTATATGTTGACATAGCTGGGGCAAAGCGAGTCCACCGGGAAATTATAGTTGTGGAAATTGTAAAGCATGTACCATACTTAAACCTGAGAGACATACTTTCTGCTCTAATACCACAAAATAAAAATATACGGTAAAGGATTGTATATCATGTAAAACTGCACACGTGGTATATCTCTTACAATGTCCGTGCGGATATCAATACATAGGCCGCATAAAGAGATTTTTAAAAATAAGAATCCTAGAGCATGTCAGGAATGCCCGGCTAGGTTTAGAAAAACATAGTATATCAAGACATTTCAAAACTAAACATAATAGTGATCCTTCCCTTCTCCAATACATACTGTAGGTATCCAAACCGTCCCCCATGGGAGGCGAGAAGGGGATAGAGTTAAATCTCTATCCAAGCAAGAAAGCCTATGGATATACAAAATGCAAACTCTGGCTCCTTTGGGCCTGAATGAGGAGATAGACGTGTGATCAATTTATTAGTATTTTTCCACTATCTTTTTTAATACTATGATTCCTGTTATTAATTTTTCCACATTGTCTTTTGTATATTTATACAGTATTTTTATACATTTTATATGTGTGTTATCCTCATATAAATCATTTTTAGTTATTAACTATCCAATGCCCAGTTTTTCCTTTTTAGTTCTCATGTTCATAATATTTTTTCAATCTCCAGTTTATCATTAGCCCCAAGCAATTGAGTATTCAATCTGTTTGAATTTCATATATTTGGCCAGCGATTGGCCAGCATTTGTCTCTCCACTGTCCAATCATAGAACTTTGAGGGGTATATCTATCTTTATAGAATATGTAGTCATTATTCCCTGACGAAGTATTGATTCTCCAGTTTATCATTAGCCCCAAGCAACTTAGTATTCAATCTGTTTGAATTTCATATGATTATGATATTCCATTGAAGGGTTACATTTATGTGTATTATGCACTAATTATATATCTCTTGAATCTTTCTAGAGATTTTAGATATTCATACTCTTTGAAAGTGTATTTTTATGTGTTTCCTTAGTTTATTTTATTAAAATGTATTTGATGTTTAGTCATTTTATTCAATTATACAAAAGCACTTGTATTTGCATGTCGATTACATTGTATTCAGCTGTGGAACACTGTTGCGATTGGCCAGCATTTGTCTCTCTGCTGTCCAATCGTAGAACTTTGAGGGGTATATCTATCTTTATAGAATATGTAGTCATTATTCCCTGACGAAGTATTGATTTACGAAACGCGTTGGAATTGCGTTCAGTGCATAATTCTTCAATTGAGGATCGCAAGTATTTTATGTGTGTTAGAATTTCCAAGGACGTTCTATTTACACTGGCGACACACTTTATTCGAGCTTGGCTAGTCCCACGAATTCGGGTATACCCGGGTGTATTGAGGTTTGTCACTGTTTTCTGCCCGAGTGCATTGAGTTATTTTCCAAGCAGGGATTGAAGCATTTTATTCCCGCTGGCTGCAATACTGCACAGTATATATATATATACTGCATTACAATTCATGAATTTATGCCATCTGGTAGACACGCGAAGCATTGCAGCCTATTAAATCCTAATCATTATCATTTAACAGATCAGCCGCCCATCAGCCAGGCATGAACCCAGGCTGGGAAGGCAAATGCAACGGGGCTTGTCAGAGGTGAGGAGTGGCGCATTCCAGGTATCTGCCAGGTACATACCGGGTATTTGCTCGAATAAAGTGTGTCGGTGCAGTACATTAGTCACATTTCAAGCGACGAAGCACGGCTGACGTCATCAGCAGTCTCCGAGGTGACTATCATGAGGAGATACCTGAAGCGTGCAACCAGTGTTCTTGTTAACACCAGAGGGACTTCCTAACAACTCCTCCAGATGGGGAAACCCCAACAACCCACAGAGACGGAGCAAGTCGAGCAGGCCAAGACCGAGGGTACCAGCAGGAGCAGATGTCCCGACGATAAGGATCCTTGAACGTTCCAGCAGGCTCTATCTGTGTGATCCGGGGCAGTGCGGGGGATGTCGTTTGTGGTAACATGTCCCTAACATGCCATGCTCATTTTTGTCCCAATTGATGTTCGTGCAATACTTACCCGCTGATACTGTAAGTTAATATACTTTTAAATACTACACAGAGGATTCAGGCTGCTTTTCCTTTTTTCTTTCTAACTAGTTATTTAGAATGCGGAGCCTTTCTATGCAAGCTGCAACAGTTCCTCACACTTGAAATCATACAGGTTTATTTGAATTTTACCTGTTTTTTTCATCAGCACTTTTGTGATAAGCATAGTTGTTATCACCTTATTTGACACTAAAGCACGTAAAGCCACTTTGCATTTATTGTTCACTACTAAATATTTAGAGTTTTGTATTTTTTTAATATCCCTATCTGGTGCGCGGTTTTTCTTTTCACTTTTTTCCTCATTGCATTTAAATGCTAATTTCCAATCATTTTCATGTAGCATGAGCACTCACAATGGACGTTGTTGTGTCTGCCACGAGGACGAGTTTTGACAGACCACCACTGATCCATACAGACCACAGGTCTTTTGCAGCCATTTTCATGCAACTTGGGTGACGTCACAGAGTGTCTCATTGTTCTTGCAACAGGGGCGTCATGTGATGCCAACTCCTGTCTGGAGGGGGAAGAGTCAGGGCCTTGCTGGGGCATCCTTGTCTGAGAGCTGCTCACACTCTCTGGAAATGAAACTGGCAAGGTGCCAAAAATTCTGTCCCATTACTACATGATTAATTCCTGGAAATCAGCTTTGAGAAGTGAAGGTATTTTCAGTCTTAACCAATAATACAGCATAATTGGAACGCCATTATACAAATGTCATTGTAATATCTATTTTTAAGTGATGTCATTTGTTTTATAAATAATTTTTTTATGTGCCCCGGTTTTTACTTTTGAAAATCTGGTCACCCAATTCCTCAGGCCAAGCCCATCTGTTGTTTAAGCAGCTGTGTGAGCAGGAACTGCAGCAGCAGATGGAAGAAGGTCTGGGTAGCAACAGTGATTCCAGACCACTGGCAAGTTTAAGACAGTTGTAGAACTCAATAACAGGCTTTGAAACAATGTGTCCCTGTCTCCGGCATCAGGTGCATCACCTGACTCTTCTAAGCCCAGACCCTCTGCTACTTTTGCTGTGGCTCAGGGTGAGGTGCCAACAGCAGGGGGTGTGGAATTCATTGCAGAGGCACAGATGGCATTCCAGGAAATAAGAATGGACAGGACAGGTTAAAGAATTGGTTGAAGTTACACCACCACTGGCTGCCTGTCTGGGTCCCGTCCTGTTTTTGGTGAGCACTCGTTACAGTTTGTGAGCATATCATGGAGCGTTCTGGAGAAGATGGTGGAGAGGGGGGTCTTCACAAGACGTTACAGTGATAGACACCAAGCCAAGAGGCTTCACATAGGACAACTCATCCCTTTAATTAATACCTTATGACACAGTGCAGCAATCTGTGTTGGTCTATTGCATCCTATGTGATGCAGCAGTGTGAAGAGGCAAAAGTGGGTACCACTGAGGATGGCTTCACTGCACTGCACTACCATATCACTTTTATACTTCAAGTTTTGGAATGGGGTCATTCATCGAAAAGCTCTGGTCATCCAGGTACAAGGAGAACTATTGATCTGGAAAGGACCTTTTGGTGGCCAGGGTGCACAAGGACATAAAGGAATTCGTCACCGCATGTGCCACTTGTGCCCAGAACAAAACTCCCTGTAACAGACCTTCAGGTTTCCTACAACCCCATACGATTCCAGATCGTCCATGGACTCATCTTTGCATGGACTTCAGCATGGAACTACCTATATCCAAAGGTAGGAACACCACCCTGGTGGTGGTCGACCGATTCTCTAAGCAGGCCCATTTCATTACCCCCAAGGGTTTACCCAATGCCCTCAAATTATCCGAAATCTTTATCAAGGAGGTGTTCCGCCTTCATGGGGTCCCCCAAGTCATTGTGTCAGATCGAAGCTCACAATTTATCTCAAAGTTCTGGCGGGCCTTCTGCAAACAACTAGGGATCTCCTTTCACTTTTCTTCCGGCTACTGTATCATCCTCAGACTAATGTTCAGACAGAAAAGACAAATCAATCATTGGAACAGTACATCTGTTGCTTCATTTCCAATACCCATGACAACTGGGTAGATCTCTTGACGTGGTCCGAATTCTCCCATAACAATCTGCGTAATGAGTCGACTCAGAAATCACCATTCTTTTCTAACTTCGACTTCCATCTGTGCCCCCCCTTTTCCTCCAGATGTAAGGAAACATCTCCAGGTCAGTAGATCTGCCACCTCTACCTCCTGACCAACTTAGAAGGGGGAGGTCACCCAAACCTTCACTATTAAAGGCAGCACACTGGTCCCAGGCTTGCTCCATGGTCTGTCCCTCATAAGAATCCTGTTGCGGGTGCTTGTTCTACCCAGACAAAGTAGGTGGCAGTGTTGGACAGGGTCAAGTTCCACTGGGCAGACTTTGTATTCTTTTGTGTGGCAGTATGCATGGGTGCATTGTCTGATCTGTGGGCATGTTAGTAGGGGTGAGCTACTTGAGGAATCATGGGTTATTAGCAAGCATGTGAAACTATGCAACCCCACACTTTTTGTTGTTTGGAGCGATCATTGACAGTCTTACAGTGTGCCAAAGCATATGACATTTTAGTAGGGCCTCCTCAACTAGGTGACAATGGAGATTCAACATCGTCTTCATCCTCATCCTGAACACAACATCACATTTACAATATAATTAGTTTGATCTACTATTATTTCCCCCTCACTACCTTGTCCATTACTGTCAGGGCACAGCTACTAAGGAGAGCATAGAATCAGTATGAAGATAATAATGACAAAGGTGTGTAGCAATTGACACTGATTGAAACGTGGAATGCCTTTTTATAGTTTTGTCTGTGATGTGATGCACCATCATTAATTACCCTTGTGTCTTCTTCTCCTCTTTTATCTACCATGTGGGGAATGACACATCTCTGTCAAACTCAGTTTTGCTCAGTGGGTCCACTCTCTAACTATTGTTGCATTAGCCCAATAAGATTCTCTGCAAGTATGCCCACTCTCCTAAAGTGTCTATGAGGTGTCTGTTGCTACTCCCCAGCTATGGGTGAAGCCTCTGTTATTCTAGGCATCCCAGGAATTCTCAACGATTGGGGCCGCCTTTTGGACCATTTCTATCTCTCACTACTAAGTGCAAATTCTCCTCAATCTGATAGCTTCTAGTGGGCCATTTAGCAACCTTCTACCATCTTGCGTCCTCCCCTCCCCTGACTTCTCCCCAGTGCTGCGACTCTCCCTCTGGGGATGCAGCCTATGTGAATGCCTCCCTCATCCAACTATTCCCTTGTGCAACTCTGTGCGAGGGGGGGGCGGAACTCCACCTTAGACGAACCACTGACCCCCCCGCTGACCCATGTTATTTCCGGGGCAGAGAGGCCCGCATCATGTCCGGGACTCCTGGCTGTACTAGAACAAAGGACCCTTATCCTTATTTCCTTTTTAACAGTGTGGTGGGGGACAGATCCTGAAACACACTAAGCTTTAGTCCCTCAAATTCAATAACACTTGCAGCCCTGGTAATCTGACATAAGGCATTTTTAATATGGAAGTGGAACCACATTATTATGTCCCTGGGGGTCCCCAGGCTGGGGCTTAGACCGGAGTGCCCTATGGCAACGATCCAGGTGCAGGTCTGCGTCTAACTTGTCTGGCAGCATGTGCGCCAGCCACTTTGACACAAAGTGTAATGGATCTGTGATCTCCAGGGCCCCGCAACCTTATGTTATTATGCCTGTCCCTGTTTTCGGTGTCCTCTTGCTTGTCGGACAGGTCAGTGATCAGGGTTTTCAAGTGGGCTGTTGCTTTTTCATTTTTTGTAGCGCTCTAATAGTCGTGTCCAAGCGCTTTTCAATGGCTTTTATTTCCTGTGACGGAGCGGCCTGTAGGCAAGGCCAGACAGACGCATAGACACTGTATAAAGCTTAACTTTGGTGGTTTATTTGCCACCAAACAGCAACCAAAACATTGGGGCTACTGCTCCTTTAAGGCAAAACACAAAATCATAAAATCAAATCCTATTCCCATTAATGAAACTATCTACACCAGCAGGTCCCTAGATAACGGCGCTGGCCAACAAACCTGGGTCCCAGGCCAAAGCATGCCCTGGCATATGCAATAATGTAACACAGTTTCTGCATACAATAAACTGTTTTTGCTTATCTGTCAATCCTTATCTTTATCCTGGGTGTGATTCCCAGCTGGACCCCACAGGCCTGCTTCCTTCAGTCCTAGGGTCCATAACAGCCAGACTCTCCCCGGCTGGGAGAACTTTCACTTCCCCTCTCTCTGTGGAGAAAGTAGTCTCTCTGTCTCTGACAGCTTCCTGTCTTTTATTCCTGCTTAATCATGAGTTTATTGTCCCCACCTGCATGAAATCCAACACCCATGCAGTCTGGAAGGGAGTTAACCTCTTCACTTCCTTACATTTCCCCACAAAATTCTTTGAGATCGCTTCTGGTTACCAGCTGATGGTCTCTCCTATCTCGCTGGTCCTCCAATCTATCTCCATCCGATTCTGAGCCTTCCAGCGGGGTCGGCAGTTTTGAGTTGCTTATTCGTGCCACTTCCCCTTTATTGAAGTAATCTGTTATTACAGATCAGGATCTTCATGCTTTCGCTCTAGTGGCCAGCCCTCCGCTATCCGATCTTTATTTGTCAGCTTAGTTCACTTTTTTATACTTCCGAAGTGCCTATTTATTGCCTAAATTGCGCCAGATGGGACAGAGCTCAAGCTTCAAGCATCCATCTACCTAGCTGCTGCGCTTGCGTCCCGATTAAGGGTAATATTTACTACTCTGTGTATGAATGTATATGTTTTTGTCATAGCATCAACAATGTATATGGCAATTTAGACATTACAGTACAACGAAAGTGTTTCTGTTAGTGTGGAGAAAGTTGGCATGGGTCCAAGTTATTGAAATTCTTCATACAAGTGTGTTTTAAGATTTGAAGCTTCACTAGGACATAAAGTACCTGAGGGCTCATTCTACTGAATAGTCCACAAGGTGCTTCCTGCTTAGCACCCCTTGGAACAACATCCCTTATTCTGCCAAGCCTGCTTTTAGCCCCCTCAGTACCAAAGTAATCCCTTCTTGCTGTGAAAGGGTTAAAAGTGCCACTTAGAAACAATGCCAGCTGTTATAGCAATAGTTTCAGTTAATGAAATATTAGTGACTTAAAAGGGCATCAAACAAGATTTAATCTATTAAACGTATTATTGTCATTAGTTTAGTTGGGATATTTTTGATACTGCATTAAGGACCAAGGTGAACTAATGAGAGTGTCCTATTCAATAGATTGAATGTAGCTGTTTCACACCTATAAGTATTAAATGATTGTTTAAACTTTGAACATCTCCATGGTAAACACATGCTTTGAGGCATTATTACAATTTTTATGTAATGAGATAAGATTCTACGTCAGTGTTCAAATCTACAGGTAACTTGCTCCTTTTTCTCTGTTCTTTGTTTGCAAAGTAATTTGGAAGCCATCATTATTCAAACAGATAAAACTAAGTAGCCGATGATCATGAATTCAGCAGATCTAAAGAAAAAGAAAACATGAGTTTTACACATGCAACAAATAACTGGAATTGTTACATTAAGGGTGATTGGATGTTTCTAAGAAAATTGATTAGACTTAGCATGCCTTTACTCTTATGCACATGAATGGGAGCTAAAGCTTAGCACCCTTTTGTGGTTCTGGGCCAAAGTTTTTTTTTTTTTTTTTTTGGTACATTATGTGGGACTTCCTCTTTAAATGCCAGAAGTTGGCCAAGCAAAACCAGCGCACTTACAGAATATAGGATAGAAAGCCAGACACTAAACTATCAGCACTAAATTATATTCCTCACCTGTCATTCATGTGGACTTTTAAATGTAATGCCTCCTCTGTACATTTCAGTTTGATAAAATTCTTCCCCATCTTGCCTTTTTTTTCATCACCTGTCAACCTACCCTGGTCCCTGCTGATTTCCTTTAATTTTTCATTCCTTGAATCCCTCGTGCATTTTTTTCTGATCTTCACTGCTCCTGTCACCACTTTCCTATCAGCCACTTCACTTTTGATTTGTACAGGTGTAGAATACTACATACACATGGATTGCTGACAGATAATTCCCTATTGGTCATATCACAGACTCGCTGATTTCCCCAGGGAAAGTCTTATGGGATTAAATATATAAATACAGGACTGTCTGGCCCTGTCCCTGCTAGACTGCACCAGATGGTCACTGTAGGAATATATACAAGGTATGATCAGTAATATCTCTGTAGACCAAAAGAGACATGGAGCCCTAAGCAAAGATAAATAATTTTCGATCTCAACTACAATACATTATTCTATTTTAAAAAAAGAAAATGTTTGGAGAAAAAATTAGCACGAGGACCACATGACCATGGGTCCGCTTTACCTGTAGCCAAGCCAAAAAGGATTGTTTAATTTGAAATAATTTATAAATCAGATGTGACTGGAAAAGGGGAAAGCTTGGGTTTAAATGTGGAGAAGGCTGTTGGAGAGGTGTGGATCACAAAGGGGAATTGAGATGAAGTGAAATATTTTAGTGTTCCTGGATCTAAGCCGGTGGTAAATCAGCACTATCATAGTTACATAGTTACATAGTTACATAGTAGATGAGGTTGATAAAAGACGTAAGTCCATCAAGTTCAACCTATGCTAAATTTAGACAACAGATACTTTATTCTATATCTATACTTACTTATTGATCCAGAGGAAGGCAAACAAAAAACCCCATTAAGGGGAAAAATTAATTCCTTCCTGACTCCAAGAATTGGCAATCTGATTAATCCCTGGATCAACATCCTTCCCATGTATACTTATTTGGTATATCCCTGTATACCTTTCCCATCTAAAAAGACATCCAACCTTTTTTTGAACAAATCTATTGTATCTGCCATCACAGTCTCCATGGGTAATGAATTCCACATTTTAACTGCCCTTACTGTAAAGAACCCTTTCCTTTGTTGCTGGTGAAATTTCCTTTCCTCCAACCTTAAGGGATGGCCCGAGTCCTTTGTACTGCCCGTGGGATGAATAGTTCTTTTGAAAGCTCCTTGTATTGTCCCTGAATATATTTGTATATAGTTATCATATCCCCTCTTAGACGCCTCTTTTCTAATGTAAATAAATCTAATTTAGCTAGCCTCTCCTCATAAGTTAGAATGTCCATCCCCTTTATTAATTTGGTGGCTCTTCTCTGCACTCTCTCTAGTTCCATAATGTCTTTTCTTAGGATTGGTGCCCAAAATTGTACTCCATATTCAAAGTGTGGTCTTACTAATGCTTTGTAAAGGGGCATAATTATGTTTACTTCCCTTCCATCCATTGCCCGTTTGATGCAAGATAAGATCTTGTTTGCCTTTGCAGCTACTGCATGACATTGGGCACTATTGCTAAGCCTGCTGTCTACAAGCACTCCTAAATCCTTCTCCATCAAGGATTCCCCCAATATATATCCATTAATTTGTAAGTCGCCCTTTTATTCTTGCATCCCAAATGCATAACCTTACATTTATCTGTATTAAACCTCATTTGCCATTTAGCTGCCCACGTTTCCAGTCTCTCCAAGTCCTTCTGAAGAGAAATTACATCCTGCTCTGATTCTATTACCTTACACAATTTAGTATCATCAGCAAAGATGGAAACTTTGCTCTCGATCCCAACCTCAAGGTCATTAATAAACAAGTTAAAAAGCAGGGGTCCCAGTACCGATCCTTGAGGTACTCCACTCACGACTTTAGCCCAACCTGAAAAAGTTCCATTTATGACAACCCTCTGTTGTCTGTCCTTTAACCAGTTTTCAATGCAGGTGCATATATTATTACTGAGTCCAATTTTCTTTATTTTGTACACCAACCTCTTGTGTGAAACCGTATCAAAAGCCTTTGCAAAATCTAAGTAGACCACATCAACTGCATTACCCTGGTCTAAATTCCTACTTACCTCCTCAAAGAAACAAATAAGGTTAGTTTGGCAAGATC
The DNA here is from genome assembly GCF_040206685.1 of Ascaphus truei. Lineage (NCBI taxonomy): Eukaryota > Metazoa > Chordata > Amphibia > Anura > Ascaphidae > Ascaphus > Ascaphus truei. The sequence goes on from NC_134491.1 coordinate 69,529,816, forward strand.
TATCCTTCATAAATCCATGCTGACTATTACTAATAATTTTGTTTTCCATTAGGTATTCCTGAATATTACCCCGTATTAAACCTTCAAGTAGTTTCCCTACTATTGAAGTCAGGCTTACAGGTCTGTAATTCCCCGGGTGTGATCTAGCTCCCCTTTTAAATATAGGCACCACATCTGCTTTACGCCAATCTTGTGGTACTGAGCCTGTGGAAATGGAGTCCTTGAATATTAAATATAATGGTTTTGCTATTACTGAGCTTAACTCCTTGAGAACTCTTGGATGTATGCCATCGGGGCCAGGTGCCTTATTTACTTAAATTTTTTCAAGTCGCTTATGAACTTCTTCCTCAGTTAACCAATTGGTCATTAATATGGAGGTTGTGGCTTCCTCCTGTGGCGCTACTATTGAACTTGATTCTTCCCTGGTAAACACAGAGGCAAATAATTTGTTTAATATCTCTGCTTTTTCCTTATCTCCAATAATCTGCCTACCCATCTCACACTGAAAGGGTCCTATATTTTCTTTTCTCATTTTTTTGTTATTAAGGTACTTAAAGAACTTTTTAGGGTTGACCTTACTTTCTATTGCAATCCTTTTTTCATTATCCATTTTTGCTAATTTAATTGCCCTTTTGCAATTTTTGTTACATTCCTTATAATTCTGATACGATGTCTCTGTCCCTTCTGACTTAAAGAATCTAAACGCCTTCCTCTTCTTGTCCATTTCCTCCCCTACCTGTTTATTTAGCCACATTGGTTTTGACTTATTTCTTTTATACTTATTACCCAAGGGTATACAGTACACTGATAAGTGTGCTTTTCTAACAATGTTTTAAAGACTGCCCATTTATCTTCTACATTTTTCCCTGCAAAAACATCATCCCATTGTATTACTACTAGATTAGACCTCAGTTTATTAAAATCTGCCTTTCTAAAGTTTAAAGTCTTTGTTGAACCCAAGTAATCTGTTTTTTGATCATTTATTTCAAATGAGACCATGTTATGATCACTGTTACCCAAATGTTCCAGGACTTGAATATTTGTTATTACTTCTACATTGTTTGATATGACCAAATCCAGAACTGCCCCTCTCCTGGTTGGTTCCTCAATAATTTGGGTCATATAATTATCTTTAAGCACCCCCAAAAACCTGTTTCCTTTTGTTGTAACGCTAATCTCATTGCCCCAGTCTATGTCTGGATAATTAAAATCCCCCATTATGCAAACATGACCCAGTTTTGATGCCTTCTCCATTTGCAAATGTATTTTAGCTTCCTCAATCTCACAGATATTTGGTGGTTTATAGCACATTCCCACAAACATTTTCTTTATACTTTTACCTCCACTTCTAATTTCTATCCACAAGGTCTCTACATTTTCATCATTCCCTTCATAGACATCATCCCTTATAATAGGTTTTAGATCTGGTTTAACATATAGACATACTCCACCTCCCCTTCTATTTGTTCGATCCTTCCGAAAAAGAGAATACCCCTTTAAATTAACTGTCCAGTCATGAGTTTCATCCCACCATGTTTCAGTAATGCCTATGATATCATTCTGCTCCCTTGTAGCTATTAATTCAAGCTTCCCCATTTTATTTGTCAGGCTTCTTGCATTAGCAAGCATGCATTTAAGTTTTTTTTCAGCCTGTACTATTATCTTATCTGCTCCTTCCTTTCTGCTCCCACTTGGTTTAGTCTTTAGAAGTTTTCTAGTCTTATCTCTATTTACTATGGATATCTCACTGCTTGTCAAACTTGCACTTGCCCCCATTCTACCTCCATACCACCTTGTATCATCATCTATTCCATTTAGTTCATTATCTGTTTCATTCCCCTCCCCCCTCCATCCTAGTTTAAAATCTCCTCCAACCTTTTTAGCATTCTCCCCCCTAGCACAGAAGATCCCTCTTCATTGAGGTGCAATCCGTCCCTAGAATATAGATGGCACCTCTCAGAAAAGGAGTCCCAGTGCTCTAAAACCCAAACCCCTCCTTCCTACACCACTTTCTTAGCCATGCATTAACCTCCCTGATCTCTGACTGTCTCCCTGCGGTAGCGCATGGCACTGGTAGTATTTCAGAAAATACTACCTTGGAGGTCCTTGCCTTAAGCTTTTGGCCTAGATCCCTGTAATCATTTTTTAGGACCCTCCATCTTTCTCTAACTTTGTCATTGGTGCCAACATGTGCCAAGACCGCCGGGTCAATCCCAGCCCCCCCCAACAATCTGTCTACCCGATCTGCAATGTGCCGAACCCGAGCACCCGGGAGACAACAAACTATTCGGTTCATGCGGTCCCGGCAACAGATTGCCCTATCTACCTTCCTAATAATGGAGTCCCCTACCACCACAATCTTTCTTTGCATCTGAGCATCCTGAGTCCCCACTGTGCTGGAGGAACTATTCCCCTGGCTGCTAGAGGAATTAGTCTCCCCCAGCCTTGCCATTTCTGCCCCAACATTCCCAATATCTTCACTCAACATGGCAAATCTATTGGGATGTGTCAGCTCAGAAACGACCTGCCTCTCCCTATTGCTCCTGCTTCCCTTTCTAACTGTCACCCAGCTACCTACCTGCTCCTCTGTAACAGCAACTAAGCTACCTACCTGCTCCTCACTAAAAGCGCCACCATCTGCACCACTAGTCAAAGCAAGGGCCTGCTCAGTGAGCTCTAATTCCCTTTCAAGATTGCCAATGTCCCTCAATATTGCAAGTTGCCTCTTCAGATCAGCAATCTGACTCTAAAGAGACCACCTGCACACACTTCTCACAGCGGTATGCTCCTTGGAACAGCTGCTCCAAGTGCACATACATGTGGCAAGATGTGCATTGAGTGGCATTTTCAATCCTGCTCATTCTAGCAACTATGAAGTTTAGAAGTACTAACAGTAAACTGTACTTCAATATACTATACCTTGTTTAACTGCTTCCTTGTTCAAACTGCTTCTGGTTCTAACTGCACACACTTTAAACAACCAGCACTGCTTCTGGTTCTAACTGCACACACTTTAAACAACCAGCACTGCTTCTGGTTCTAACTGCACACACTTTAAAAAAAACCAGCACTGCTTCTGGTTCTAACTGCACACACTTTAACCAACCAGCACTTCAATCAACCACACAGATCAATCAGTACACGCAAGCTCAGGATTCGTTAGAAGCCTCTGTTTAAATAGGGACACCCACCAGGTGTGTTAGGTTATCAATTAACTAACCCCACCCACTGCAGGTGTGTTAGGCCAGCCAATTAACCAACCACACCCACTCTGCCTCAGGCAGGAGAAAGGGGGGGAAAAAGTTACAGGCTTCAAATTACAGCACACTTTAAAAATAGATTAACCCACTACACACTCCCCAAAAACATAGTAGTGTGTTTGTGTGCATATATAGGAAGTGGCTTCATTTCGCCCACAACTGCAAATGCAGGAAGGTGCTTCCTGGTCTGAAATGACCATCATCACATTTTGCCCAGTCCATAGACCCCAGTGAGGTAGTGAAAGCCATTTCAGCGCAAGGCCACATACAGTACTAGGAGACCACTATCAGTGCCTGTCTCTTCAGGGTCAGTAACTGACTATGATCACCATGTCTTTCCAGGCAATCGCTATCCACGTCAATTTTCTACAGCTGGTTCCTGTTTCTTTACCACCTGCGGAGGTTGCATCTACTGCCCCTACACCTCAGCTTCTCACACCACATAAACCACACATCCAGGCTCCACAGGGCTATGGAAGGGATCCAACTGCATTTTGGAGCTTTCTGACCTAGTGTGCCATACAGTTTTAGCTGCCGCCATAGATGTTTACCACCCATTGTGGTAGAGTAGCATAAATTATATCTCCCTTGGTAAATGACACCCTGGGCTTTGTCTAGGCCTTGAAAAAGATATTCAATGCCCTGGAGCGCACTTCATGGACTCTCAGTCAATATGCGTTACAATTTCACACCCTCGCATTCAAGACAAGATGGGATAAAGAGGCCTTGATGGCCATCTTCTTGCAGGGACTCTGTGACCAGGTCAAGAACAGTTGATCACTTCGACCGCCAATGAGCTCCTCCTCAAGGGGAACCTTTCATCCTTGCAGTACAAAGGGCTAAAACACTGGATCAATAGTCCGAACCATACTGCGGCAAATATTCTCCCAATAGCAGGTCAGTGCATTTGGTTTGGTGGAGGAGATGCACCACACTTGGAAAGTACATTTTTGCAGCACACTGTAAGCAGGCCTTCATAAGCACATGGGAAACCCCTATTAGCACAATGGCAACACAGAGGGCTAAACTTATGAATATCTCCTCTATATGATCTTGCTGCAGCACGCTCCTAACAGGCTCCTAACAGTGCAGTTACGTTTAAGGATATACCATACTTACCTGCGTTTGCAACATATAAAGCTGCTGCACCCACATACTGTAAAACCAATATTTATTTTTATACACACAGGATTAATACGTGTCTGTGCTGTATATTGATCTGAATACGTGAGGCTTTTCACTGTACCATTAGGTCATCTGGTAGTTGTATCTGTGGGATGACTGCGTGTTTGGCACTGGCATTAATTCGGTACTTATGGTAGCCATATCACTACCAGTTCTCTCCCTAGCACCTTCCCCACCTGGGGATTATTATTTTTATTCCTATTTTAATCACGTATACATACATTCACTTGTTGTTTCAGCGTTATTGATTATTATATTAAGCTGCTGCAATCGAACTTTAACTATAAATGGAGCTCCACCCATATTAAGTACCTAGGAATTAAGATCGCAAGCTCATACGAATCTCTTTACCAATGTAATTTCCCTCCCCTTTTTGACAAAATTAAAAAAGACATACAAGTTTGGATAGGGAAAACTATCCACCAAAATCAATATTCTCCCAAGACTATTACATTACTTTCAAACTCTCCCAATAAAGGAGAAGGAGTGGTTCAGTGAGTGAAGACGCAGTGTTGGCTCCTTGTGACCTTGGGTAAGTCACTTTATCTCACACAATGTTGATAAAAAATAAATAGCTTATTTGTCGGGTAAGTCACTTGTAGAAGCATTTTTTAGCTCTCCTTTGGTCTACAGACATTCTCCAAACTTGGCTCTGCGCACTCTGCCTGTGACGTATTGAACGCTGACATCACTGCCAAGCTTCTGTCCGTTCACTCCCAACACGTTTCATTGCTAAGCAACTTCATCAGGGATATGAGCAGGGAGCAGCAAAAAAGTATGTATAGAGATATATTGCCATGGGGACCCTCCATATAGGCAGTAATGGATTAGTCACCATAACGCAATAGGGTCAGGGGAGCTGCACACCACTTGGAATAAAGTAAAGATACTTGCAATTCACCGGTGCTCCTGGTTCAGGGATATCTGTCTAAAAATCCAGTATATAGAGAAAAAGAATGATCCGGGGCAACTTCGGATTTTCTTAATGAAATTTAATCAGCACGTTTCATCCTACAAGAAGACTTTCTCAAGTGACTGGTCAGCAAATAGTGTGGAAATGTCCAGTATATATAATTACAACACCCATGTGAAAAGACTTAATCACCAATTACCCCCTGTGAACACACGATAGTCTGCAGCTGACTTCTTAATCTTCACTGTGGTCTGACTCCCATTCCGGTCGCGCTGACGGCATCAGATGGCTCCTGCGTGGTGACGTCATCATCTGGTTCCTCCTTGCAGTGCGTTCCGGCTGCCTGGTCGGGCACAGAGTCGCGCTGACGTCTTCCTCCTGCTCCTCCTTCTGTAGTTGCTCCCATTTCGTCCTGTGTTCTCGAGATGTCTCCTCTGTGTGTAGTAATGCCATCTTTGTTAGTGGAAGACTCAGCCCTTCTTCTCCAGTGCGCTTGCCGTTTCGCACATGCGCAGTAGAAGCGCTCTTCTGTGTGTGAGGGGGAAGGTGCTAGTTCTGTCTTATCTGTTGTGTTTTGTACTGATTAAATTTCATTAAGAAAATCCGAAGTTGCCCTGGATCATTCTTTTTCACTTAGTCACCATAACACCATGACTACATGTAAACAGAACATAGGGGGCTATGCACTAAGCTCAATGGGTTTGCGTTCTGATGTTCCAAAAAAGCACATTCGTTAAAAAGTGAGGCCGGGGACGCGACTCACTGAGGCCTTGAACCCATTTTTTAACGTACCTGCTCAAAATAGCTCAAAACACCCACAGTGTACGTGTTGCTTTTTCCCCCCTGCTAGCGTTCTTAACCTTTACGTACGCTAGCTGATAGAAAAAAAAGCCGCATGTAACATTTGCATGGAGATTCTGCATCTCCATGCAAGACTGTTACAGGCGATCGTACACTAAATAAATACATTTTAATAATAGTGTACATGAGCAGGGGGTTTCTGGACCTGAACCGCATTGGTTTCAGGTCTGAGGACCCCCTACTTCACGAGATACAGGCCCCGTTATGGGATAGAGACAGAAAAACAAGGCGCACAACGCACATAGTGAAGTAAAATTAAAAATCAAATTTACTCATAAAAAGATATAAGTTCTGCGTACATCAATATAGTAAAAATGTGCAGTTGGTAATTGGGTATACCACACCAGTACACAGCTACAAACGGCACTCCTCACTCGATTGCAGGGTGCAGGGGATTAGTAGTCATCTGATGGCAAGCTGGTGGTTATAGAAGCCGTCTCCCTCTCACTCAAGACGGGGCAGGTCTCAGTCTTTATTACCAGATGATCCTGGAGCATCGATCCTCATCGGCGTGTAGCAGCCTCCACTGGTATCCCTATACGTTCCCTGAAGAAGTAACCACGAGTTACGAAACGCGTTGGAGGGTGTCATTGCTCATTTCTTAGTACCCTCTTGTTGGTGCTAACACTCTATGCAAGTGTTCCCCCCGTTTTCCGCAAGACTCGGTGCAGAAATCTCCTTTCCAAGAGGCGGCGTGTATCCTTCACTACACCGCACGTAGTGAGCCCCTGCAGGCGCCTCGTAGGAGAGTGCGACCGGACTGTGACGTCACTATCGGGCGCTCCGTAGAGGAGAAGCGGCACGTGACCAACGTGCTTGTATGCGGATACCAGTGGAGGCTGCTACACGCCGATGCGGATCGATGCTCCAGGATCATCTGGTAATAAAGACTGAGACCTGCCCCGTCTTGAGTGAGAGGGAGACGGCTTCTATAACCACCAGCTTGCCATCAGATGACTACTAATCCCCTGCACCCTGCAATCGAGTGAGGAGTGCTGTTTGTAGCTGTGTACTGGTGTGGTATACCCAATTACCAACTGCTCATTTTTACTATATTGTAGTACGCAGAACTTATATCTTTTTAGGAGTAAATTTGATTTTTAATTTTACTTCACTATGTGCGTTGTGCGCCTTGTTTTTCTGTCTTTTCCATAGTTTCAGGGGTGTTGGGACACCCCCAAGAAGGGCTGCAGACGCATTATATGTGATCTTCCCACATTTAAGGTTGAATTTTTTGATCATAATATCACTGTGCACTGCACATTGTCTATTGTGTTTCACTAATTATTAGCTGCGCACTAATCACCTATTCGTTTATCTCCGTTATGGGGTGCCGGTATCCCCCTGCACTTTAAAGCTCACGTGTCACGTGACCGGGACATTTACATTCTGCAGGGGATACCGGCACTCCATAAAGGGGCCTGTATCTCCTGAAGTAGGGGGTCCCCGAGGCTGAAACCAATGCGGTTCAGCTCAGGAGACCCCCTGCACATCTACACTAGTATTAAAACACACATGAGAGACTTCCGGTGACGTCACCGCGAATGGCAGCTTAGGAGAAGAGCTCCCGACAACCTCCCCACGAAGTGTCTAAAACGCGCACCCCAAACTCCGCAGAGACCCCCCAAAAGAGCCCACCTCCCGCCCCCGAAACTTCAGGCATGGCGGGGAAGCCTCCGAAGAGGGTTCAGAACCCCATCTCCAAATTTTTCCAGCCAAACCCGCGCCCGCTGGAACCGTCTGCAGACTCCCAAGATGGCGCCGAGGAGCAAGAACATGCCGCGGAGGCCGCAACCCGGAGCCAAATGCCCCCGATACCCCCAGAACTTGGCAAAGAGTTCTTTGAAGAGCTTCTCCTACGAATGCGCCGAGGATTCATGGAGGACCTGGAGAAGGTCCTAAGGGACATACGGGCGGACGTAAGCACCCTAACCGCGAGGACGGACGCAGTGGAGGAACGAATCACCACCATATCAGATGCCCACTCCAACATGGAAGATGATATGGCCCGTATGGGGCATGAAATCGCCGCTCTTAAAAGCTCTATTGAGGACCAGGATAATAGAGACAGGACGCAGACCTGCGCTTCAGGGGGATCCCGGAGTCGGTCACGCCTGAGTCCCTCCAGACCTATCTTAAGACCCTCTTTCTGAACCTGGTCCCTACCCTATCTGAGCACGAACTTCAGCTCGATAGAGCTCACCGAGCCCTGGGCCCGAAGTCCCCCGATCCTAATCGCCCCCGGGACGTCATAGTCCGATACCATGCATACTCCACCAAGGAGAAGCTGGCGGCTGCGGCGAGGAGCGCGGGAACCATTAAAATGGCCGACCACGCGGTCCAAGTATTCACCGATCTATCCCGGTCCACGGTCCTGAAACGCTTGGACATGAAACCCCTTACCACCCTACTCCGGGATCAAGGGATCTCCTACCGATGGGGATTCCCTTTCAAGCTCATCGTCCCAAGAAACGGCCGTTTCTATACGATTTCGGATCCAGCCGACACGACCGACTTCCTGAAAGTTATAGGTGTCGCCCCCCCCCACGAGGGGAAGAGAGGGCCCCCCGCGGAACAAGATCTGGCCCCCGCGACACCCCCCGAACATCCAAAAGGCTCGCCAATCTGCGGAACCCGTGAGCCAGCTTCGATGAACTGAAAGACCTGCTGGAAATCTCGAAACCCCAACTCCCTTGCACTATCCCACCGCTGCTACAGATCTTTACCCCCCCGTAGCGTTGATACAGTGGCCAGCACTCTGCGTACCCTGCTTTCCCTATTCCACATTCCCCCTCCTCCTCCCCCCCCCACCAACACCCTACAACTCCCCCACACAACGGTTCTTCTCTGATCTGAACCCCACACACTCTCTCCATACCTTCTCCCCTCCTCTCTTACCTTCCCCCCCTTTCCTCACCTTCCCCCCCCCCCTCCGCACCTTCCCTTCCCCCCTCCTCACCTTCCCTCCCCCCTTCCTCACCTTCCCTTCCCCCCCTCCCCACCTTCCCTCCCCCCTCCTCTCCTTCCCCCCCCCTCCTCTCCTTCCCTCCCCCCCTCTTCTCCTTCCCTCCCCCCCCTCCGCTCCTTCCCTACCCCCTCCTCCTCTCCTTCCCTACCCCCCTCCTCTCCTTCCCTACCCCCCCCTCCTTATCTTCCCCCCCTCCTTACCTTCCCTGTCTTCATCCTCCGCTCCGGACAACTCCGAGACCCAGGTGACGTCCATCTACCGCTGATGCAGAGCCGTTCCCGAGGACCGGACACAAGATGGCGCCGAGAACTACTCGATCCCTCCGCGGAGCCGCACAACCAGAAACCAGGAGAGATGCCCCTACGACCCACGTGTCCAGTCAATGTCCGGCTCCGAGAGGAAAAGGAGTCCCTTAAAGCTCCACACCCGAGGGAGTCATCCCCGCCGAGTCCACTCGTCCCCATGCTGTGGAAACCCCTGCCCCAATTTCCCTGGTCCCCCGACGGCGAAGCCCCGGACACCCCAAGCCGTTGCACAGGGACATACCTGGCCTCTCCAGGCACAGACGGTGGACGTTTCCCCTGCAGCAACCGGAGCAACCAGGACGTGTTTTCGGAGCCCCTCCCCTCTCCCCGCTGGCGCCCCGGACCCCTCTCCCCCCCCCCTGCTCCCCCACGGCGAAGCCTCAAACACTCCACGCCACATCAAGGTGACATTTCTGGCCTCCCTGGCACTGACACTGATCGCCTCCCCTGCAACAGCCAAGGCAACCAGGTCGTATACATGGAACCCCCCCCCTCCCCATATATACCTCCCAGGTAGAGATGTAGGGCAAACACCTATGGCCCTCTCCAGGTGGGTCCTCTCTCCCCTCGGCGGACCCCTGCTATTCTAAGGGAACACACCGACATAGAGACAGAGGGCCGCTGCTGAGGCCTCTTAGCCCCTTGGCTCCAGGGTGTGAGGGTCTGCCGATGGGAGAGACGACATAGGTTAAAGGGACCACATAACCACAGGCCCCTAGGTGTCTCTGGCAACTGTTAGGAAACGTTATATATATTGAAATGTTTCGCAATACCATAACTGCAGAAATGTGGGGAATTGAGAGAGATTGCAAACCCACGCTCCTCCCCCCTCCCCCCCCCCCATCCACCCCCTGATTCCCCCCCCCCCCCCCCACAAAGGTAGAAAATCAAGCTGGGAATATGTGCACAAAACTGCAGCCTGTGACTAGTTCGTCTGAAGAAGTGTGGAATAACATGATTGTCCCCCCCACCCCTCCCTCCCCCCCGCTCACCCCCCTCCCCTCTCGACCCATTGCCAACATCACTCCACACTCCTCCCCGCTCCCCGAAGCCTCTCCTCCTCCCGAAGCCTACCCTCCCCATTGGCTCACAGCCACACCACGTGACGCGACAACGCTAGGAAACACCATTCTCTTGTGTTTCCTAGCGGCTGACGCGCCACAGCGTGTAGTCAGCTGTGCCGCCAGGGGCGACCGGGACCGGCTCGCGAGGATTCCCCTGCTGGTGGGGAACTCACGACATTGCCGCCCGCGCCAACGAGCGCAGCGGGACCGAGGCCTAAGATCTTGCGGGCAGCCCGGTAACATAAACCCCCCTTCCCCCCCACCCAGTTAGCCCTTCTCCTTCTTTCCTTTTGTGTCTGCCCCCCCCCCCACCCGGTCTCCTACACCCCCCCCTTCCCCACCCCTCTCTGTCTCTCCACAGCACCATGTCCTATAGCACAGACAGTTCGCCCACTAACCCCTCACCCCACAGAAAACCAGCCCTACCCCGTCATGGGAATGATACGGGACCCAGGTCCTACGACCTTGGGAGAAAAATGCCCCCATAATGTCGTCAATTAAGATTACTTCCCTCAATGTTAAGGGCCTCAACTCTGTCAGGAAACGTAAGCTAGCGCTACAAGAGCTCAAAAAAACCAGGAGTGATAATATATGTATACAAGAGACCCACATTAACTCCAATGACCCCCCTAACACATTCAAACAAACCTTCCCCCAGGCCTTCTATGCCTCATCCCCCGTAAAAAAAAAGGGGAGTAGCCATCCTAATTAGAAATAATGTCCCATTTGTCCCCACCAAAATCTCACGAGACCCGGAGGGACGATACATACTCCTACAAGGATCTTTGTCTGGAAGCCCCCTTTCCATACTCAATATATACGCACCCAACGAAAACCAGACGCAATTTCTTCAGGGCCTACTGGAGCCCCTGGATCAAGCGGTGCTCTCCTCACTGTTAATGGTAGGGGATTTCAACATGGTCCTATCACCGGAGCAGGATAAATCCTCTCTGACCACGGCCCAACACACATCTCAGAACCAGCAAAAGGCGAAACGTTTCAGGGAAATCCTACAGAACCACTCCCTTACGGATATTTGGAGGGCCCAGCACGTGGGCCAGAGGGACTACACGTTCTTCTCGGCCCCACATCAGTCTTACTCGCGGATCGATTATTTCCTACGTTCCAATAATGTTCTCCAGGCGTCCTCCCAATCTAACATAGGGCCAATAACGTGGTCCGACCATGCCCCGGTCGATTTGACGCTCTCTCTCCCTTTTGTTAAGAATACCTTTTATAATTGGAAACTAAATGACTCCCTGCTCAATGACCCGCATCTGGTAGAGACAATTCGGCACAAACTAACCTCATTTTTCGCACTAAATAAAGGGTCAGTTTCCGCAGCATCCATGCTGTGGGAAGCCCATAAGGCATCAATCAGAGGCGACCTAATTTCATTGGCATCCTACAAGAAAAAAGCCAAACTAAAGGCACAAAAGGCGCTGACTGACAAAATAATTTCCCTCGAACAACAACACAAAACGTCCCCCTCTAAAAAACAACTCAGAACACTTGACAAAGCAAGAACTGAGCTAAAGCAATCCCAATTAGAAGAAGTGGAGAGAGCGCTCAAATGGACCAATCAGAGGTTTTACGATAAAGGTAATAAGGCCGACAAACTACTAGCATCAAAATTAAGAGGCGTAAAAACAAGATCCCAAATCACAAGAATTCGAAACAAAGAGGGTCGCACCACATACCTAGATAACGAAATTGCCCATGAATTTGCAAGATATTACACGGAGCTCTATAACCTCCACCCTCCTAACCAAGCCCCAGCAGCGGCGGAAGCTGCATCTTGATTCCTAGCAAATTGCGAACTTCCCTCTCTTTCCGACGAGGAACTCAAGGTCTTAAACGCCCCAATCTCCCAGGAAGAACTGGCACAAGCCATAAGCACCCTTAAGATAGCCAAAACTCCTGGCCCCGATGGCTTTTCAAACGCTTATTATAAAAAATTTAAATCGTCCTCTCCCCATATCTCCTAGAGATGTTCAACTCCTTTCTAGAAGGAGCCCCGATCCCTGGCACAATTTCAGCGGCCAATTTAGCCATCATTCACAAGGAAGGGACCCGCTGAATTGCGGTAGCTACAGACCAATCTCCCTGTTTAACACAGACCTAAAACTCTATAGTAAGATCCTTGCAAATAGGCTAAACCCTATTCTCCCCCGACTAATTCATATAGATCAAGTGGGATTCGTGTCAGGAAGACAGGCCTCTGACAACACCCGCAAAATTATTGATATCATTGACCACGTGCATCTCAACAAACTCCAGGCCATGATCCTGAGCCTAGACGCCGAAAAGGCATTTGATCGTATCAAATGGTCCTTCCTGGATCAAACAATGACCAAATTCGGTTTCTCAGGACCATTCCTAGAAGGGGTTAGGGCACTATACCAGAACCCTACTGCATACCTAAAGTTGCCAGGAGGACAAAATAGCCCGATCCATATACGAAACGGAACCAGACAGGGATGCCCCCTATCCCCACTACTGTTCGCACTCTCAATAGAACCGCTAGCAGCACAAGTCAGAGCGAACCCAGATATTCTAGGCATAACCATAGCGGACAAAGACTATAAAATATCCCTTTTCGCGGATGACGTCATTCTGACCCTAGCTGCCCCACATGTCTCCCTACCCAATCTACACAAACTGCTTGATCAGTTTAGTCTCGCTTCAGATTACAAAATAAATATGGACAAATCAGAAGCATTAAATATATCCCTCCCCGAACCCACATGGAAACTTCTCCAAGCCAACCACAAATATAGATGGAACTCCTCCCACATAAAATACCTAGGGATCAAAATTACTAGAATGTACTCCTCGCTATATAAAACTAACTATCCCCCCCTTTTTAGCCAGATCAAGAAAGATCTAGAAGCTTGGAATACATACCAGATTTCCTGGTTTGGCAGAATCGTCTCCGCTAAAATGAATATCCTTCCCCGACTGTTATATTATTTTCAGACTCTCCCAGTTCTAATCCCACTAGCTGACCGTAGGAATATACAGACGCAAATAATGCGTTTTATATGGAAGCAGCGTAAACCCAGAGTTCCGCGGTCAGTGCTCATGGCTGCAAAAACAAGAGGAGGGTTAGGTGTGCCCAACGTGATAAGATACTACCAAGCAGCCCAGCTCAGACAAGCAGTGGTGTGGAATAACCCCCCGGACTCTGCCTGCTGGCTGGAAATAGAGACCAACCATGTAGCCCCTGTCCCTCTCCCAGTCCTGCTCTGGTCTCCGGACCAGAAAGAAAAACCCTCCCAGAAACTCGGTTTGGGAGCAATGAAATGCACGTGGTCTACCTGGTCCAAAAATAGAGGGAAATATGGCCTAACTTCACCCCCCTCCCAACTCATCCCCATACTTGGGAACCCAGCATTCCCTCCTGGATGTGCCCAAGCTCGGATCAGTCATTTCCAGGACCTAAATATTAGCATGGTTGCGGATCTGCTAGAGAATGACGAAGCTCTGTCCTTCCAGGAGCTCAGAAACAAACTGTCAGCCCCCCATCTTCCCATATTCACATTTTTACAAATAAGGCATTTCCTTGGAGCTCTATCCCCGACCTCTAAATTCGCCCCCTTGACCAACTTTGAGTCCCTCTGTCGAAGAAGAGCATATCAGAAAGGGTTGATCACAGCAATCTATAGCATACTGGAAAACTCCCTATCCCCACCCACTCATGCTTACATGCAAAAATGGTGCTCAGATCTTGGCATACCGCTTGACCTCGAAGATTGGGAGGACATCTGGGACGCAGCCAGTAAGACCTCAATTTGCTCGGTTACAAAAGAAAATATATACAAAATACTATTCCAATGGTACCTGACCCCAAGTAGACTGAGCCAGATCTTCCCCGGCGCAACTGATGAGTGCTGGAGGGGATGTGGACAAAAGGGAGACATGCCCCATATATGGTGGACTTGTCCGGAGATACAGCGCTTCTGGATCAGAGTCCAAAAACTGCTAGATGACACCCTGGGCCTGGAGGTCCCCCTGGACCCTCTGACGTACGTGCTGGGTAAACCAATAGAGGACCTCCCAGCCCCCGAGGCCAGGCTGACTTCCGCCATACTTACGGCGGCAAAGGTGCTCGGTAGCGGCGGCTTGGAAGCACCTAAAAGCACCCTCAAGAAGGACCGTGGTCAACAGGGTAAATACAGTTATGATCATGGAAAAACTGACAGCCATGCTAAAACAGAAAATGCCACAATTCTATAATACCTGGGAGCCCTGGACAGGTACCTGAATCCCGCCTCCCTGCTAGGCCCCGGCTGGGACCCACCGAGTTCGCACAACAGAGCCAAAGAGAAGGAGAGATAGAGAGGGACTACCCCTCCCCCCTCCTCCCCCCCCTCTCCTGTCGTTCCCAGCTATCGCCCCCCTCCCTATGTCTTCCCCACTGCTTTACCTACCAAAAATCAATTAAAGAATTTATTGAGACCACGTGCCTATTCCACAGTCAAGATCCACTATACTCTGTCTGTTATGTATCAAAAGGACTGTAGCCTCTGTATGTAATTTATGTGTATGTCTCCAATAAAGAGAAAAAAAATGTTAATAAAAAAAAACAAAAAAACACACATAACAATAAATAATAATTCCTTACCGTAGCGGCTATGGTAATGAAGCTGCATTAATGTACATTTTAATAATATTGTGCGGGAGCAGGGGGTCCCCTGAGCTGAACCGCATTGATTTCTGCCTCAGAGACCCCCTGCTTCCCAAGTTACAGGCCCCGGTATGGGGCATCGGAGGCCAATGTCGCCGCCATCTTTATAGCGTCCAAGACGCGACGTGGGCTCTATAAAGATGGCGGTGACACTGGCACCGATGCCCCAAACCAGGGCCTGTAACTCGGGAAGCAGGGGATCCCTGAGGCAGAAATCAATGCGGTTCAGCTCAGGGGACCCCCTGCTCCCGAACACTATTAATAAAAATACATTAAAGCAGCTTCATTACCTTAGCGGCTATCCGCTAAGGCAATGAAGGGGTTAAGGCACAATAGCATGTTTATTGGGGACAATTGCCCCCAATAAACATAGCAATATACAACACTCATCCCCCCCGCCCCCTAACACATACAGTACTGTAATGGGCCAAAAAACTATTATCCACATATGGATAATAATGCATTTGCCCATTTTAAATACATATAAATTACAATAAATACAGTCCCTAACCACCCTCACCCACTACCCAGCCGGGAGGCCTACCCACATACCCTTGGGGCCAATACCCCCTTCCCCCACCCCCAGTACCCACAATAAAAACAATACACTGCCCCACAATAAACATCATTATATTTATTAAATACATAACCCACCCCCTGTGCTCCCCCATAAATACATGATTTATTCTTTGACATACAGGGTTAATACCCCAGGCCCACGTGAGTCCCCGGTGGGCCTGACGGGTCACCTCACAGACCTACAGGTTATCAGCAACTTGTTTCAAACAGGGTCTGGAGGCCTGTTGGTGGTTCCCGCCAGGCGCCATGGTCCACCAGGTGGTCTCCGCGGGTCACCGTGGGCCACAATGGGGTCACCACGGTAGGCTCGCGGATGTCTGGTGGGCCCAGGGTCAGACCCACAGGTAGTAAGTATCCTGGAATCTCTCCCAGGAGAAAACTGGTGCTACAAATTGTCCACAGATATGTACTATGTATAGTCCAGAACAATAATTGCAATAATTGCATAAAAATAGAACACTCTTCTGTCCAGTATCCCAATAATGAATAAGCCTGAAGTTGAGACTCCCCACTTGGATCGTGCCACGTGACAAACAACGGGTAGGGGTATAAAGTGGTGAGGAGGAATAAAAGCAGTAGTACCGCGGTGTTCCCTAATCAGGAACACCCACTAAGCAACCGCTACCCTCCGCCACGACCCTCCTACACCCGGTGTCACCCACGAACAAGAAATCCTCACTGCGGAGGTAGGGGAAGGGAGAACAAGAGAAGCAAGCACTCACAATCTTGACACGCCGGGTCTCCGGTCAACGATGACGTCAGGGATCACTGAACCGGAAGAGGAAGTCAGCGTGCTCCAGCCGAAGTAAATCTTGCCAAAAAATAGTGTAATGAGGAGGTCACTGCTGCCGCAAGGGTATAGAAGTTCCACACGCAATAAAAATAAAGTTTGGTTTATTAGTGCATATATACACGGAGAAAATCTGCCACAGAGCGAACTCTGACGCGTTTCGTCACACCAGTGACTTTGTCAAAGAGTATCTGGCACTATGTCTGATGATGTATATATAGTGCGCTACTGATATATGATTGGTTAACAGATAAACTAGAATCAAGTGGATAATAACACACCCAAAGGCTAATAAACCAATACTTAACCCTAGAAATCCTGGCGCTATGAAAAAGCCAACCAATGCCCACTATCTAAACATCACCATTGACACACAGTTGTTAAAACAAGACACTAAAATGACACAAAGTATAATTAAAAACAAAGCTAGCTACTCATGTCCAATCCATACATATACAAAAAATAGACAACAAGTGCCCGTTAATCAGTAGCAGAACAAGCAACACTTTGTATCATATATTAGTACATCTTAAAACCTACTAATAACATACATGGTAGTGATAATATGAAATCCTTATAAAAAATCCTTATATAACATTTTATAGAAACATTGTGAACTAATGAGAAAACCATCTATTCAAGTATAAATGTGTTTAATTTAAAAAATCCCATATATCATTGTTAAACATAAATCAGCCATACTAGAGATATATATTTATACTCTAAGCATTTAAACATATCATAAAAGTATATAAAATATTAATCTATAAATAAAGTAATTATTTAACCAAAAAGTGTTTAAGATCCCATTCAATATTCATACCAGTGGGATGTAACGTGTTTAAGGCATGAATCCAAAACATTTCTCTTGTATTCAATTTATTTAATCTGTCTCCCCCTCTAGGATGAGTGTGTACATGTTCCAGAGCAGAAAAAGAAAAGTTAGAAATGTCACCTGAACTACATTTAGAAAAATGCCTGGATACAGGATGTAATAAGTCTTTTTTCAAAATGTGTCTAATATGTTCCTGTATCCTAACTCTCACAGGTCTAATAGTACGTCCGATATAAGATTTCTTACAACCACACTGTAAAAGATATATTACGTAGCCAGTATGGCAATTCATAAAGCTATTCATATGAAGATTACCTTCACAGGTCATAATCTTTTTCAAAGGTCTAGCGTATTTACAGGTTGAGCAACGTCCACAGGGAAAAAATCCTTTAGGAATATTACTTAATTGTTTTTTATCTAGATTTGCAGTAAAAAGACTAGGAGATAAATGATTCCCTATAGTTTTTGTTTTTTTGTAAATAAATCTTGGTCCCCCTTGAATCATAGCACGGATCCCAAAGATGGAGATAACTGTTTATTCATCACGAAATACAATGGGGCCTGTAATGATATCAAAAAGATTCTCATAAAACATTGGGGGATCATATTAAATGATCCAATCATAGGAAAAACATTACAAAACAGACCAGGGATTGTTTTCAGAAGAGCGAGAAACTTGAAGAATGTTTTAGCCCCCACTATTTTAAAGAAAAGTAAAACCAGACTGAATGAAACAGGAACTGATCAAAACACGTGGTTACCGTCATGCCCAGGTGGCTGTTATAAATGTGGACGTACTAATTGTTTAACCTGCAAACACATTGAAAATAAGAGTACTGAGTTTGTATCCAACGTAACAGGAGAAAAATGTAGAACAAACTAGTTCATTAACTGCAATACGACATACGTTGTTTATCTGCTCAGTTGTCCCTGCGGCCTTTACTATGTAGGCCGCACAAAGAGAAGTTTAAAGGAACGCTTTAGTGAACATAGGAGAAACATTTTGAGACACTTCCTTGGACATGGGGTTTCACGCCATTTTTTAACAGCCCACAATAAAGATATAGGAGGATTATCCATTGTGGGTATTGAACACATTAGCCATACAACCATGAGGGGTGACAGACTTTTAAAACTCAGGAAACAGGAGACCTACTGGATATTCAAATTACAAACAATGAGTCCAGTGGGTCTGAATGAGGAGCTGGATCTTTTAGCTTTTCAATAATTGATATCTGTCTCATATACCATTCATCAATTGAGTGTTTAAATTATTTTAATCCTCTATCAGATTTTATATGTTTTAAATCCTTTTTATGACTGTTTTATATATTATATATTTCATGTATTGATTTTTTGCAATTAAGCTAGCTAGCTATTTATTTAATAAATATTTGTGCGTTATAAAATGTGTTTTAATTGTTTAGCTAAATTAATAATAAATAACACATACCAATGAATTCAATTGTTTAATAATCATCAACACCGATTCATTTATAAAAGAATGTATTTTTAAAAATAATTTTTTTTTTATTAAATTTTGAATTTATTTTATCATATATTGTAATCAATTTTTATCATATCATGTTTTTTGTATAATTATTGTTTTTTCTTTTTGTGACATGAACCAGTCATTTATATCAGCAGCACCAGTCCATTAAGATTATGGATTTATTGGCACAATATCAAAGTTCAATGTGACACTAATTGAGCTATTGCAATTAACTTGGCTATAAATCAGTATGGCACTGGTGCAATGATATCCCTGACGAAGCCTTTTGGTGAAACGCGTAGGAGGAGGAGCAATAGGGTGTTTGCTTTCATTCAGTGCGGTGGAGCAGAGCTGGTAACATCATACGCTGGGCTCCAGCTGATCAAACTTGTTTGCCTGGTCATCGGCAACCATCAGGAGGAGGAGAGCTGACAGACGCAGCCCAGAGACTACCGGGAAGGGTCTGTGCGTCACAGCCGGTAGTGACATCAGACCCGGACACCCGGAGGGGTGTATGGTATCGTGTGCCATAGCGCATCTGAGCAGCGTGCACCGGAGCGGATTTCGGGATTAAAGGAAACTACCGGACCCCCACGGACCAACAGTGAATCAAGGGTGAGCATATTGAGCATTGGCCCAACCCTGGGGTACCCCTATATACCAAAACCTGCCCGGGCAGTGCACAGCTTGCAGGACTGAGACTCTCTACCGGGCTACTCCTGTTTTTAACCCCTTGGAGACCCATCAAGTGCAATTGCACAACAGCTTCATCTGCACAGTTCTTAATATTACCATTTATGTATTGATTTTTATGTTGTTGTTGTCCTAGAGGGTTATCCCTGGGACACGATTTTTCAATAAAGATATAGAGTTTGACCACAACCCCATATTGACTGCGCTTCTAACTTTTTTTTCTTTGTTGTCACAGGTCTAATAGTATTCCATCATTACACATGAACAGGGTATTCAGGCACTTGAATATTTTTTAGGTCTTTCTAACTTATCAGTCACTTTGAGCACATTTTTAGTTGAATCAGTCACATTTTTACTCACACACAATTATTTTATGTTTGATTCACGTTATTTTCTTCAAAAATTAGGCACTGCTATGGGTTCTTCTTTTGCACCTTCTTACGCAAATCTTTTTATGGGTTATTGGGAGGCACGTCACATATATCACGATTCTAATTTATTTCGTAGTCACATTATATTCTATCGGCGTTTTATTGACGATCTGATTTTGGTGTGGGATGGGGATTCAAATTCACTGAGCACTTTTATTGATATACTTAACACTAATGATTATAATTTACATTTTACTTATACACAGAACATTCATCACATAGATTATTTAGATATGACACTTTCTATAGATATTGATAAGAAAATACAGACAGACATTTATCGTAAACCGCAGTACAAAAACTCCCTTCTATGCGCTACTAGTAGTCATCCTCCAGCCCTTATCAAGAGCATACCTAAGGCCCAATTCATCCGGCTAAAAAGGATATGTTCTAATAATGAGATATTTTTGAAACGGTCAAGTGAAATGATGAAAAACTTTAAGGATAGAGGTTATAAAGAAGTAGATATAATTAAAGCATTTAAATATGCAGAGTCTCTGGATATGGAGGAGATTATAAAGTCAAAAAATAATTACAAGAAGAAGCGGTATATTCATGAAGACAATTCATTATGTCCATCTTTTATTTCAGTGTACAATAGGCAATCAAAAGCTATTAAAGATATAATCCATAAACATTGGAAAGTACTCACTTTGGATCATGACATTGCCTCTATGATTCAAGGGGGACCAAGATTTATTTACAAAAAAACAAAAACTATAGGGAATCATTTATCTCCTAGTCTTTTTACTGCAAATCTAGATAAAAAACAATTAAGTAATATTCCTAAAGGATTTTTTCCCTGTGGACGTTGCTCAACCTGTAAATACGCTAGACCTTTGAAAAAGATTATAACCTGTGAAGGTAATCTTCATATGAATAGCTTTATGAATTGCCATACTGGCTACGTAATATATCTTTTACAGTGTGGTTGTAAGAAATCTTATATCGGACGTACTATTAGACCTGTGAGAGTTAGGATACAGGAACATATTAGACACATTTTGAAAAAAGACTTATTACATCCTGTATCCAGGCATTTTTCTAAATGTAGTTCAGGTGACATTTCTAACTTTTCTTTTTCTGCTCTGGAACATGTACACACTCATCCTAGAGGGGGAGACAGATTAAATAAATTGAATACAAGAGAAATGTTTTGGATTCATGCCTTAAACACGTTACATCCCACTGGTATGAATATTGAATGGGATCTTAAACACTTTTTGGTTAAATAATTACTTTATTTATAGATTAATATTTTATATACTTTTATGATATGTTTAAATGCTTAGAGTATAAATATATATCTCTAGTATGGCTGATTTATGTTTAACAATGATATATGGGATTTTTTAAATTAAACACATTTATACTTGAATAGATGGTTTTCTCATTAGTTCACAATGTTTCTATAAAATGTTATATAAGGATTTTTTATAAGGATTTCATATTATCACTACCATGTATGTTATTAGTAGGTTTTAAGATGTACTAATATATGATACAAAGTGTTGCTTGTTCTGCTACTGATTAACGGGCACTTGTTGTCTATTTTTTGAATATGTATGGATTGGACATGAGTAGCTAGCTTTGTTTTTAATTATACTTTGTGTCATTTTAGTGTCTTGTTTTAACAACTGTGTGTCAATGGTGATGTTTAGATAGTGGGCACTGATTGGCGTTTTCATAGCGCCAGGATTTCTAGGGTTAAGTATTGGTTTATTAGCCTTTGGGTGTGTTATTATCCACCTGATTCTAGTTTATCTGTTAACCAATCATATATCAGTAGCGCACTATATATACATCATCAGACAAAGTCACTGGTGTGACGAAACGCGTCAGAGTTCGCTCTGTGGCAGATTTTCTCCGTGTATATATGCACTAATAAACCAAACTTTATTTTTATTGCGTGTGGAACTTCTATACCCTTGCGGCAGCAGTGACCACCTCATCAGACCCACAGGTGTCTGAGGGGCCTCGGGTGGTTCCCACGGGGGTCTGTGGACCCACTGGTGGTCCCTATGGGTCCGCGGTGCCCCCACATATGTGGGGCCACCGGTTCTTCCCCGCAGGTGTCCCCCGTGGACCCGGCAGCCTGGTACCCGTGAGAAGCCAGAGGATACCGCAGGTGGTCTCCAGAGGTCTCTCGCAGACCAAAAGGAACCAACCCTGTATGTAAAAAAAATAAACCGGACCTATACATTAAATACATACATCCACCCCCCCCCCCCCCAACACATACAGTACAATAATGTGCAAAATAACTATTATCCAGATATGGATAATAGATTATTTGCCCATTAGGAAATACATAAAACATGCATAAATCAAAACATGAATTCTTAATCTTAAAATCACCACATTGCATGTTACAATAAATCCAGCAGCAATTGCAAATATAAACCAACAAACCAGCAGCTACACAAATGTTTATGAAATGTCACACAATTGCATTGAGTGTGTACATGACGCAATTAATCTGTGCATCATGTAACACTATGCAAAATATATGTAATAATAAAATACACTATGAACAATGTCCCCTAACCACCAATGCCATCATGAAAATCAAATAGAAACTAAGCAACATCAATACAATTACCATCAATCAATTAATCAATTTCCTAAACCAATTACCATACAATACAAATCAATTATACAATTCCCTATTCAATTCCTAAAGCCAAATTATTGCCAAAAGAATTCTAATTGAAAGTAACCACCATCATTCTAATCTAACTACCAGAAAGAAGCCATTAAAAATAACGTGTAACTAAATACAAATGACATTATTCACAACAATGTCTAAATAAAGCTGATAAATACATTAGCCATACATGAAAAGAACATAAACATTAGCAAAACAATCAATTATTATCCCTGTATGTCTATCCATATAGATAGATATACATAACATACAGGGGCAATAATAGAGCATAAAAAAAATAATAGTAAAAAAGTAAAAATAATAAACTTTTCTTTTGTTTACTTACCATTAGATGCCCACTCACCGAAATTCAGGCGACCCGGAAACACTGGAACCAATCCACAGGTAACCATAAAATAATAAACCCTTACAATCCATAACGGTGTCTTCTTTCTTCTATTTGTAATCCTTTCCGTCAGTCTTGGGGTCTTCTTTTCTTCTTTGGGGTCTTCTCCGTCTTCTTCTGTCTTCTTCCATCTTCTTCTGCCACACCCTTCTTTTCTTCTTAGAATGGGAGGTGTTCCCTCCTCGGCGTCTGGCTTCAAAATGAGGTGACATAGGCGACATAGGCTTTTATAGGCCTATGACGTCACATTTTGGTCAAATGTTTCCCACAGTCCTGATTGGGCAGTGAAAAACATGTGATTTGTAAAAAAAACAAAAAAAATGATGACGTCATTTAAAGGCAATGACGCCAGCCAATCAGAATGAGTTTCAATTGCCTTTAAGATGACGTCATCAAAACAAAGATGGCGGGCGACACATGGTACGGTAGCCAATCAGAGCATGGGAACTCCATCCCAACTCTGATTGGCTCAAGTAGACCATGTGACAGAGGCTTTGCTTCAGCCAATCAGGTTGCGTTGCTCAGTGCATCCCGCTTAAGGGCAGAATTTAACGCAAACAGGGTAACGAACGAGCAAAGTTGGACTTAGAAAAAATTCCTGAAAAAAGTCAGTTTTAGAGCGCAAAGTGCCTGTTTGCGTTGCTTAGTGCATCGTGTTCAGCGCAACATCACGTTCTAAGAGCACTTTGCGCTCTAAAAGTGACTTAACGGAGCTTAGTGCATGACCCCCATAGAGTGAATGGGGATAGAGAATATTTGTTTCTGTTTAGAATTTTAAATAGCTACAGCATTAATTATTGAATGCATAGAGAGAACAAAGTGACATCACAAATTCATGAAATAAAAATATTTAGTATTTTCATATGACTTAATTGAAAAAAAAATTTTTACAAAGAAGAAAGGTTTTTTCACTACTGTTTCCACAGTTACACAAAAGGTTTCGATGTCATTTTGGAAGGCTTTCCATGGTCAGCCCACGCATGCGCAGTATTAGGCGAGCGAGGTGGCCATTAGGGAAGCAGGGCTCCGCGGGGACTACAGCCCCAGAATGCAGCAGGGCTGGACTGTCACATGTCGCGTGAGAGCCATTAAGACTGCAGCTTCCCCTGGGGGGGATATCAATACATTTTGCGTGCAGAGGAGCACGCCAGACGGAGCTGGGACAAGGTTAAGGTAGGTAGTGCATGTGCAGGTGTCTGTCGCACCTGCACTAGGCCAGAGACCCCATAGGCCCCAGCTAGGCCCCGACTCTCCTGTGTAGCTTGTGGTTGCTGCAGGGACAAGCCCATAGATAGGGACACTGCCTCTGTAGAACCAGAGCACAGGGACAAAGCCAGGATGCGGCTGCATCCTTGACCAGGGTGATCTGGGACCAGATCATCCATCAATGACCACAGAGACTATTACGGTGGTACAATCCACGTGGGACCCACCCAACGTAGAGGTTGAGGCCTCGCGGTTCATCGCTTCGGATCCATGGAGCCCATATTCATCCTTGCATGCCCGGGTGTGGACACACCCGGCAGGTACCACATCTCACCAAGTGCACCAACCATACACGGGCTAGTGGGGCAGCACTGTCACACACATGGGAGGGTGAGTGACTCTGTAGACACCAGGGTGTTGGGTGCTCAGAGGCACCTTAGTACTTGGGTAGTAAATCCAGCGAGGGTGAGGACACTGTGCAAAGGGGAGCACGGTGAAGGGGTACGGCGATGCGAGGCTTGTATGTTTTGGAGTGTTATTATTATTAGTCTGTGCAGTAAAACTGTTATACCTACACAAGTGTGTTTTATTGCATGGGGTTCCTGTAACAGGGTAATTCCACACAATAGAATCCCGTACAGCTGGAGGCGCTACCGATCATCAACTCAGGTACACCCCAGGTTCCCAGCAGTGGAGGCTCAGGTTTCCTGTGAGCCACATGTATCGCACCACAGCCCACACACCGTAGCCACACATCTCCCAGGGGGTGGGGGAAAGTGCGCTACATCTAGGGCCATCTTAACAGTGTTATAAGCCCCCGGGCAAACCAGTGCAATGGGCCCTGCCAACTCTCCGCTACAAGTCGTAATTTTCTCCTTCTACCGAGTTAGCAGGAGATTTGAATGTTGAGGCGGGTGATCGGAAAATTAGTGTTAAATTCTGTTCTGTGCATAGATTAGCGTGGGGCCCCTATGCTCGTGGGGCACCCGGGCAACTGCCCAGCGTGCCCATGCGTTAAGACAGCACTGGCTACATGTATATAACAGGTAACTATGCTGATCAAAAAGAAAAAATGCCTGTGTTAAACTGTCCTAAAATTGTGTGATGGAAAAATCTATTATTCAAACACCACTATGTGTGTGTACAGTGAAGCAAGGGCATTACAGACTAAAGATAAAGTTCAAGAAAAGTCCCAAAAATAAAGACAACTTTAAAATCCAACAGGTGAGTGATAGGTGTTAAAAAAAAAAAAGAAATCTTCAAAGGCTGATCACATGGCTCAGCTTCAAAGGATTCCGACCATATCCGCACAGAAACCTATAGTTATAAAAGAAGGGCATGCTCTCATAGGGTGATCCAGTATTTAATAGCCAAATGCAATTAAAAGCATATAGTAAACGCACAATGTTGATAAAAATAAATAGCTTTATCTTTCAGGTAAGTCACTTGTAGAGGCACTTTTTTTAGCGCTCCCTTGGTCTGCAGACTCGCTTTGAATATGGCTCTGCATGTGACATATTGAGCTCTGATGCTGCTGCCAAGCTTCTGTTCATTCACTCCCAATGCGTTTCATTGCTAAGCAACTTCATCAGAGGTATGACCAGGGAGTGTCAACAAAGTATTTATAGAGATATATTGCCATAGGGACCCTCCATGTAGGCAGGAATGGATTAGTCACCATGACAACATGTAAACAGAACATGGAGTGAATGGGGATAGAAAATATTTGTTTCTGTTTAGAATTTTAAATAGCTACAGCATAATGATTGAATGCATAGAGAGAACAAAGTGACAACACAAATTCATGAAATAAGAATATTTTATATTTTCAAATTATTTAATTTTTATTTTTACAAAAAAGGAAAGTTTTTTCTTTTTAAGATTCCGCTACGGTTTCCACAGTTTCACAAACTGGTTTATATGTAATTTCAGAACATGTCCACCTAGTAGTGTCCACCCAGTTCAAGTAGTGGAAGTTTAAAAAAGGAAGTTGGGACCATTGATCTGCTTCTCATCTCATCTCTTGTCTTTTCTCAGGTAAAACATCTCAAATTGTCTGTGTGTCCTGCAATCCTCATACCCTGCTGTCTATTTAGCTAATTTTAGTTCAATTTAGGTAAAAACATCTCAAATTGTCTGTGTAGAAATCATCCCCCTATTGCCTTAATGTAATTCATCTTTCACACTTGTGCAAGACAACACCCACCTTTGAAAAACAATTTGGTTTAACTACGCTCACATGTGCTAATTAAGTTTGTTGTACCAACCAGGTGACTTTCTACATGTATATAAGTAAACTTACAACAGCCATTGCTGCTAGCAGCCTTTGCTCTTAAGCAGAAATGCTTTTAAGTAGAAATCTTTCAAGTAGTGGAAGTTTAAAAAAGGAAGTTCAAAAAGAAGTGGAAAAAGTGGACACACTCTACTGCTTCTGATTCCTGCATTTGAACTACGCTGGAAAGGAGGTTATCATCCCACTCTGCACATCTCAACACATTACTATTGCTGTGATGCCACCTCTACTTTTTATATTTACTGTAACCTCACTTATTTTCAAATTATGCACTTCCTTCCACCAGCCTCATGTCTCTAACTCTATTCATATTTCGCCATCTCCCCTTACTTCACCACTTCTCAGTTCACATGAACTCCTCTCTTACCTGCGCCCTCTGTCACCACACAGTTATGCCGCCTGCACTAAAACACACCCCTACAAATCATCCTCACACATTCTCTTTCTGTCCATGCTTCTCCTCCTTGCTTCTGGGGATATCTCTCCCAATCCTGGTCCCTGCCTTATTTCTACTTGCTCTCGTCCTCGCCTTCCACATGCAACTTCTACTCCTTCTGGTGTCAACCCCTCTAACCTCATACCCATCCCCTGCCACCCTCCCTCCTCTCTCCCTTTCTCCTGTGCACTTTGGATTTCTCGCTCCCTCTCTAACAAGTTCCTCTCTGTGCATGACTTCTTTCTCTCTCACTCCCTGCTTCTCTTTGCTATAACTGAGACCTGGCTCACTCAGTCTGACTCTGCTCTGGAAGCTGCCCTCTCCTACGGTGGCCTTTCCTTCTCCCACACTCCACGCCCTGATGGCAGGGGTGGAGGCGTGGGGCTCCTGCTCTCCTCTCTCTGCCGTTACAGAACAGTTTCTACTCCCCCCTCTCTTGCTTTTCCCTGCTTCGAGGCTCACACAGTCCAGATCTTCTCTCCTCTCCCGGTCCATGTGGCGGTCATCTATCGCCCACCTTCCTCTACTCATCCCCCTTCTGCCTTTCTCTCTCACTTTGAATCCTGGCTCTCTTTCTTTCTCTCCTCAGACTCCCCTGTTCTTCTCCTTGGGGACTTCAATTGCCACATTGATGACCCCTCTCTCCCTTGGGCTTCCCGCTTTCTTTCTCTAACCTCTTCTTTTGGCCTTCAACAGTGGACTGCAGCCAGCACCCACAAGGCTGGCCACTACTTAGACCTGGTTTTCACTAAAAACTTCTCTCTCTCCGACTTCTCCATTTCCCCTTTTCCTCTCTCTGACCATCACCTCATCTCATTTTCTCTCTCTCGCTTCTCTCCATCTCCATCTCCATCTCGCCCTCGTTTTTGCAGAAACCTGCACTCTATTAACCTACCAGCTCTTGATTCCACTTTACGCTCCTCCCTCTCCTCTCTCAGTTCCACTTCAGACCCTGACAACCTGGTCAGGAACTACAACTCTGCCTTATCTTCCTCTCTTGATCTTCATGCCCCACTTTCTCTCTGCCGTCCTCGCCCTTCTAACCCCAGACCCTGGCTAAACTCCCACACACGCATGCTGCGTTCCTCCACTCGTTCCTCTGAACGCCTCTGGAGGAAATCTCATACGCTCGCAGACTTCATTCACTACAAATTTATGCTATCCTGTTTCAACTCTGCCCTCTTTCAGGCTAAACAAACCTACTTTTCATCACTAATCAACACACACAAGTCTAACCCACGCCGTCTCTTTTCTGTCTTTGACTCTCTACTCAGACCACCCTCAGCTGCCTCCTCTTCTTCATCCATCTCACCTCAGGACTTTGCTGACTTTTTTAAGAAAAAGGTGGAGTCCATACGGCAGAACATCCCATCTGTTGCCTCCTCCCATCCCACAATGCTTCCCAACTCTCCTCCTGTCTTTCTTGACTCTTTTCCTGCTATCTCGGAGGAGGATGTATCACTGCTGATCTCCTCTTCGCCCTCTACCACTTGCCCACTTGACCCCATTCCCTCCCATCTCCTAAAACCTCTTGCTCCTTCTATAATCCCTATGCTCACACAGATCTTTAACTCTTCCCTCTACTCTGGTACCTTTCCTTCATCCTTCAAGCATGCAACCGTTATACCATTACTCAAAAACAGCAAGCTTGACCCTACCTGTCCTTCTAACTATCGACCTGTCTCCCTCCTGCCTTTTGCCTCCAAACTCCTTGAACGTCTTGTATTCTCTCGATTGCTACACTTTCTCAACACCTATTCTGTACTAGACCCTCTACAATCTGGCTTCCGCACTGCTCACTCTACTGAAACAGCCCTCACTAAAATAACTGACGACCTCCACGCTGCCAAAGACAGAGGTCATTACACTCTGCTCATATTACTCGACCTCTCTGCAGCATTCGACACCGTGGACCACCCTCTTCTCCTTCACATTCTCCATACTCTTGGTATTCGGAACAAAGCTTTATCCTGGATCTCCTCTTACCTCTCCCATCGTACCTTCAGTGTCTCTTTTGCTAACACCTCCTCCTCCTCTATTGATCTCTCTGTGGGGGTACCCCAGGGCTCTGTCCTGGGACCCCTTCTCTTTTCTCTCTACACACTCTCTCTAGGTGACCTAATCACATCTTTTGGGTTTAAATATCACCTCTATGCTGACGACACACAAATTTACCTTTCAACCCCTGACCTTACACCTGCTATACAGACCAAAGTTTCTGAATGCCTCTCTGGAATATCATCCTGGATGGCCATCCGCCGACTGAAACTTAACATGGCAAAAACAGAGCTCCTTATACTACCTCCCAAACCTGGCCCTACTACATCCTTCCACATTGCTATTGGAAATACGATCATTCACCCAGTAGCCCAAGCACGCTGCCTAGGGGTCACACTTGATTCCTCTCTCTCATTCTCCTCTCATATTCAAAACGTTTCTAAAACTTGTCGCTTTTTCCTCCGCAATATCACAAAGATACGCCCTTTCCTCTGTTACGCAACTGCTAAAACTCTGACTCAGGCCCTCATTCTCTCACGTCTCGATTACTGCAACCTCCTGCTGTCCGGCCTTCCTACCTCTCACCTGTCTCCCCTACAATCTATCCTAAACACTGCTGCCAGAATCACTCTACTCTTTCCTAAATCTGTCTCAGCGTCTCCCCTGCTGAAATCACTCTCCTGGCTTCCGATTAAATCGCGTATCTCACACTCAATTCTACTGCTCACTTTTAAAGCTTTACATTCTTCTGCCCCTCATTACATCTCAGCCCTAATTTCTCGCTATGCACCATCACGACTCTTGCGTTCTTCTCAAGGATGTCTTCTTTCTACCCCCTTTGTATCTAAAGCTCTCTCCCGCCTTAAACCTTTCTCACTTTCTGCCCCACACCTCTGGAATGCTCTTCCCCTCAATACCCGACTAGCCCCCTCGCTATCCACCTTTAAGACCCACCTTAAGACACATCTGCTTAAAGAAGCATATGAGTAGCACTGGATAATCATGGACACATGACACAAAGCTTGGCCTCCTGCAGACGCACTTACTAGTATTCCCTCCTACTGTCTCTGTACGTTCTCCCTACCTACCAATTAGATTGTAAGCTCCTCGGAGCAGGGACTCCTTCCTTAATGTTACTTTTACAGTATGTCTGAAGCACTTATTCCCATGATGTGTTATTTATATTTGCTATTTATATGACATGTATTACTACTGTGAAGCGCTATGTACATTTTATGGCGCTATACAAATAAAGACATACATACATACATACATACCTACTTAAAATATATATACAGTATATGTAGTAGTACTAAAAAAAAGAATCTATCACAAATAAAATATCTGACTGGTAGATATATCAAAATTAAAATGGGCTAAACAGCTAAAAAATGACTAAAGATAAAAAAGGGGAACAGATAAAATCACAAATGTAACATGATTAAGGTGTATTTGCATCTAAACACTCATTTAAACCTTCTGGGTGTCTAGTTCCCATGTTAAAAATCCATGATGAAGTTGCTTAGTAATGAAACGCGTTGAACAGATAGAAGCTTGGCATCAACGTCAGAAACTAAATACATCACAAGCAGAGGGGCAGGGCCAAGTACGGGGTGAGTCTGTAGACCAAGGGCGAGCTATAAAAAATTGCCTTACACGACAGCTATTTATTTTTAGAAAAATTCTGTGTTACATACAGTAGTTACATAGTTATATAGTTATACAGTAGATGTGTAAGGAACCGGGAGTCACGCCGCCCTCGGTGCGCTTCCGCCTTTACTCCTTGTCCTCCACGCTCCCCACTCCCGACGGCACCTCCTCGGGACTCGCGCTTCCTCCCCGCAGCGCTATGCGTGGGTGCGCGCCCGGCTCCCTGCCTGGGACACTGGCAGAGGGTCCCGCTTCCGGTTTGTGGTCGCGGCCACGCGCACGTGATGCGTGCGCAACACACACAAGCTTCGCGTCAACAGGTAGAGTCTCCCAATGGCCTACACCTGTCTCCTGCACCTCTATCTATCCCTGCTCCTGCTGAGGACACACCTCCGTTCCACCCCTTCTCCCAACTCATATTTACTGTGGTGGAGACTGGGTGGGCCCAGCCTGTTCCTCAGGTATTTGTTTCTGGGGTCATGGATCACTCATACCGCTGCATACCCACGCCTCATACTCCTGCAGTGCCTCTTGTCCATCCTCTCTAAAGTCTCTCTGGCTCCTTTCTCAGGATACAATCTCATCACACCCCAAAAGCCCTTGTGCAAGTATGTAATACCCATTCTTTGTGGACATGTTCCCCTCCTGAATATATATATATATTTTTAAAGCAGCCATCTCCAACAAAATTATTTTGATTTAACGTCATCACCCTCTGAAGCCAGCCCTGACCCAATGTCCATTTTGTGTCCACCAGGCAAGCATCCTTGTCACAATATCAGTTGTTGGTTAAGTGTGGTATAACCTTGCCACGACGACCTCTGTTGTATGAATGGAAGTTAAGTCATGCTAAAGCATTAGCACCCGTTTGTGAATCGGGGCTTTCTCCAGAGCCCTTTGCCGTCTAAAGGTTGCCATGGTAACCTCATAAGCTAGAAATTAAGATCAACATCATGTTTTTTTTAACATTAGGAACAGAGCAGGATATGCTTAGGGAGCAAGCTATTATCATTATTTGACTTAAACTCATATAGACTTATGGGATTGGTGCTTTAACCCATGCTTTCCCCTTCATCAGCCACATATGACCTATTCACATAATCTTTTTTGGCCTGGCTACAGTGCGTTCGAATCCGCAGTCATGCCGCTAATGGTTCAAGGGGCTTTATATCTGGGGCATACGTCAAACTTCAGCCAGATATTACATGGTCTCTTATCTATCCATCCATTTTGCTTTCAAACCATTATCTCTCTCTACAGGCACTCCTCTTTATTATCTATCGCTGCCATGTCTCGGCTCTGTCTCACTCCACCTTGACTGCACCCATTTATCTCTTCCTTGCCTTTCTTATCTCATCTCCCCACCAGGTTTCACCCCTCAGACAAATTTCAGATTACACATATTCTTGTCGATGTAGCCTTTTTAAAAGTAGCGTGGCTCCTAGGACCAAATGATGCAAGGACTGCGACGTGTTTAACCCCTTCTTTGCCTGGGGGACCTGCCATTCATTGCTTGTGACGGGATTAGGCGGTTTGTTTCATTCTAATGATTTATTTGATTGTAATTTGATCTGTACAGCACCAGCCAGGCACACAGAAGTATTATACATGACATAATGCCGATATGAATAGGTGCATAAAGTAAGAAAAATAAACATTGAGGGATAAGAGTCCCTTTCCCAAAGCGCTTACAATCTGACAGGTGTGTTAGGAAACATACCGTGACAAAAGGAGTATATGGCAGTACAAATTTTATAGGGAAGGGGAGTAGATCACATGGGTATATTAGGAGCACAAATGGAAATGCTTCTTTTAAAGCAGCAATCTTGCTTTCCTTCATTTTTCAGAGTTACAGGATTAAAGCAGGGGGTCTTCGGAGCTGAACCATATTCATTTCCACTCCAGAGAGACCCGACTTCCTGAGATAGTAGCTCTGGCTAGGCTGTGTGGGACTATCGAAATGGCGGATTTAAAGCTCCTGCATTATGTGGGTCAACAGGAAGCTGTAATGTCATCCCTTGTGGCTTCCTATTAGCTGCCTGACCAGGAAATTTAAACCTATATAGCAGCTACCGGCAGCACGCACGGAGGTAAATATCTGGGGAAGCATGGGGTTCCTGGAGCTGACATTACCATGTTTCAGCGCCAGAGACCCGCTGCTTCAATCCTATTAATAAAAACACATTTTTTTCTGCTTTAAAAGTGATTTTTCAGGCTAGTCTGATGGCATCATAATTACTTTACATGTCATATCAACTCTCATCAGTCTCACTGATTTGTAGCATCAGCGGTGTCATAAACTTCAATGTAGTATCACTGATAGAAATATGTACTTTTTCAATAAAATGCCATTTTTTTGTCCAGAAACCCCAAATCTCACCAATAATTAGGGTTGCCTTCTCCATTTAAATAACAGGACGGACTCTACCTTTAGCTTTGAGGATCAGCGTTATCAGGTGCTGAATTCTTGTTTTTAAAGTCGGGACTGGATGTCCCCATAGAGATTACTTTCAGAGCACCTGGGCTATTATAAGTGGAGGAATTAAATTATAGCTCTTGACAAAAATAACATGGCATTGTGTGCAGCAAACAGGTAAGGGGCAGAGGAGAAAGGGATTTGACATTAACCCCGTCACATCCAAGAAACTATGAATGAGGCGTGCGTTGTTAAACCCTTCAAAATTAAGTTAGGCAATAAAATCCTACTTTAGCCTTTTTAGTGCCCTTATGATGTACCAGG
Source organism: Ascaphus truei (assembly GCF_040206685.1). Lineage (NCBI taxonomy): Eukaryota > Metazoa > Chordata > Amphibia > Anura > Ascaphidae > Ascaphus > Ascaphus truei. The sequence continues at coordinate 69,563,258 of NC_134491.1, forward strand.
TATGTAACAGGTACTGTAAGCCAGTGCCCTATGTTCATTGTCCAGGGCTGGACAGCCCGGAACGAAATAAAATTAGATGCCACTTCATTTCTTTTAGTTAGGGGGGGGGGGGGTGATCACCACTAAAGCGGTCATTGCCACAAACACCAGAAGTCCTGTGGCCTTCGGCACGGAAAAGTTTAGGGGTACAAACCCTGATAGCTATCAAAAAAGCTAACTTTTGTACAGAATTTAGCAATGTAAGTGGATTCCTTAAACTAATGTAGCTATGCAAGTGGGAATTTGGCAAGCAGCGAGACACCCATATTAAATACATATAATACTAGAAAACTTCTAAAGACTAACTCCAATTGGCATAGAAAGACAGGAGCTGATAAGATAATAGCACAGACTAAAAAAAAACTTAAATGCATGTTTGCTAATACAAGAAGCCTGCCAGATAAAATGGGGACGCTTGAATAAATAGCTACAAGGGAGCAGTATGATATCATAGGCATTACTGAAACATGGTGGGATGAAACTCATGACTGGGCAGTTAATTTAGAGGGTTATTCCCTTTTTCTGAAGAATTGAGCAAATAGAAGAGGAGGTAGAGTATGTTCATATGTTAAACCAAATCTAAAACCTATTATAAGGGAAGATGTTTATGAAGGGAATGATGCAGTGGAGGTAAAAGTACAAAGAAAATGTTTGTGGGAATATGCTATAAACCACAAAATATCTGTGAGATAGAGAAAGCCAAAATACTTTTGCAAATGGAGAAGGCATCAAAACTAGTTCATGTTTGCATAATGGGGGATTTTAATTATCCAGACATAGACTGGGAAATTAGCATTACAACAAACGGAAACAGGTTTTTGGGGTGCTTAAAGACAATTATAGGACCCAAATTATTGAGGAACCAACCAGGAGAGGCATAATACTGGATTTGGTAATGTCAAACACTGTAGAAGTAATAACAAATATTCAAGTCCGGAAATATTTTGGAAACAGTGATCATAACATGGTCTCCTTTTAAATAAATGATCAAAAACCATATTACATGGTTTCAACAAAGACTTTAAATTTTAGAAAGTCAGATTTTAATAAATTGAGGACTAATCTACAAGGAATATATTGGGGTGAAGCACAATTATCAGTGCATCAGTGCATACCCTTGAATAATAAATATAAAAGAAACACATCTAAATCAATGTAGCTAAACAAACAAGTAGGGAAGGAAATGGAAAGAAGAGGCAGACATTTTGATTCTTAAAGTCAGAAGGGACGGAGGCATCATATCAGAATTTTAAGCAATGTAAAAAAAAGTTGCAAAAGCGAAATCAAATTAGCAAAACTTGAAAATGAAAAAAGGATTGCAATAGAAAGTAAGATCAACACATATAAATTATTTAAGTACCTTAATAACAAATAGATTACAAAATAAAATAAAAGATCCTTTCAGTGTGAGATGGGCAGGCAAATTATTGGAGTTAAAGAAAAAGTAGGGGTATTAAACAAATCCCTTGCCTCTGTTTTTACCAGGGAAGAATCAATTGCAATAATGGTGCCGCAGTGGGAAGCCACAACCTCTACAGTACATTAACGAACAATTGGTTAACTGAGGAAGAAGTCCTCAGCTTAATATAATTAAAGTAAATAAGGCACCTGGCACCAATGGCATACATCCAAGAGTTCTTAAGGAGCTAAGTAATAGCCAAACCATTACATTTAATATTCAAGGACTCCATTTCCACAGGTTCAGTACCACAAGACTGGTGTAAAGAAGATGTGGTGCATACTATATATTTTAAAAGGGAGCTAGATCACAACCGGGGAATTATGGACCTGTAAGCCTAACATCAATAGTGGGGAAGCTACTTGAAGGTTTAGTACGAGATAATATTCAGGAATACCTAATGGATAACAAAATTATTAGTAATAGTCAGCATGGTATAATGAAGCATAGGTCGTGCCAAACTAACCGTGTTAGTTTCTTTGAGGGGGTAACTAGGAATTTAGACCAGGGTAATGCAGTTGATGTGGTCTACTTAGATTTTGCAAAAGCTTTTGATACGGTTCCACACAAGAGGTTAGTGTACAAAATAAAGCAAATTGGACCTTTTCAGGTTGGGCTAAAGTTCGGAATGGATTTCCTCAGGGATCGGTACTGGGACCCCTGCTTTTTAACTTGTTTACTAATTGGCATAAAGAGCAACGTCTCCATCTTTGCTGATGACACTAAATTGGTTAAGGTAGTAGAATCAGAGAAGGATGTCATTTCTCTCCAAAAGGACTTGGATATACTTCAAAATTGGGCAGGTAAATGGCAGGTGAGGTTTAATACAGATAAATGTAAGGCTATGTATTTGAGAAACAAGAATAAACAAGCAATTTACAAATTAAATAGGGTAAATTAGGAGAATCCTTGATGGAGAAGGATTTAGGAGTGATTTTAGACAGCAGGCTTAGCAATAGTGCCCAAAGTCATGCAGTAGCTGCAAAGGCAAACAAGATCTTATCTTGCATTAAATGGGGAATGGATTGAAGGGAAGTAAACATAATTATGCCCCTCTATAAAGCATTAGCAAGACCACACCTTGAATATGCAGTACAGTTGAATGAATATGCATATACACTCCATAAAAAAACATTATGGAACTAGAACAAGTGCAAAGAAGAACCATTAAATTAATAAAGGGGATATAAAATCTGATTTATGAGGAGAGGCTAGCTAAATTAGATTTGTTTATATTAAAAAAAGAGGCGTCTAAGAGAGGATATGATAACTATATACAAATATATTTGGGGACAATACAAGGAACTTTCAAAAGAACTATTCATCCCAAGGGCAGTACAAACGAAATGCAGTCATACCTTAAGGTTGGAGGAAAGTAGATTTCACCAGCAACAAAGGAAAGGGTTCTTTACAATAAGGGCAGTTAACATTTGGAATTTTGTTTGATTTATTATTACGGCTTCGTACATCCGATCATATAGGGATGAAAAATGGCACCCACTGCTGTTACACAGAAGTCATATCTGGGTGAACTACAATGCTTGCTATGTATAAATAACTGTTTCCTTGAAGACAAACTAAAAGAGTGCATTGCGTTAATAAATCAATTTGTCACCTAAAAATCATTAGCGGCATATGTTGGCACAGTATGCCATTATTCATGCCCTTACATTTGGTGCCCATTTTCTTACTTTTGGTATGGTTTGCGTCATGTTCATACATATATGAATGCATTAAGAATTGTTTGTGTTTACTACGCCAAGTAAAACAGTAATAGATGATTTGTGACGCATTCTGGCGCACAAAAGTAGCGAATACTTGTAACATAATATTACACAGCATTTACCTGTGTGTGAGACCAAAAACATTCAAAATGTGCCTCCAACTCCACCCCTCGTCTTTTCATTGGAAAAAAGAAAAGTTGACGGATACGCTACACTACAAACTTTAACATCGGTTTTATACATTGGCTCCCAGAAGCATGAACTTGCTACTTTTCTTTGTGTCAGTTTTAAGACAAAATTACTTTTAGCAACACTTTTAGGCCCTAATATATGAATCGCATGCCAATTTGGGATTCATTTATACAATCGCTTTGCTAAATATCTTACGTTTGTTAGAATATACAGATAATTAGGACTAAAATCAGGATGAAACATGAAAACTTTATTCCTTTCTGTTATCAAGGGGGAGGTTGAGGAGTCCTTATAACCCTTGAGTCAAAGGTAAACAGGAACTGAAAGATTAACCCTTTCCCTAGGATGGAGCAGTCATTCTCAAACGGGTCCTCAATCACTAGTGAATACTCTCCAACTATACATATTTAGCAGGTTCTATACTGTACCCAATAAAACCTGTTAGACTCAGGGGCAGAACAAGCGGACAGTGCTCCTGGTGCCTAAACATTTCTGCGCACACCACCCCTCCATGGCTCTTTCACCCGAGCTCGCGACTGCAGTCCTACGGATCCTGGAACATGGAGGTGACTGACAGCTCTGGCACCACACCATGGCAACCAGAAAAAACGTCAAACAAAATGTTTTCAAAAGCCTTTTGTTTGGAGGCTACGGTTGTGTCCCTGGTTGTACCTATTTTTGCCCGTGAGTGAGACAATATGGAATACTGTATCTCTCCCAGTGGTGGAAGCTCGAAACCTTCAGCTAATTACAGTAGGTTGAAGTTCAATGACTGATTTGATAAGTCGTCAGAGGATTAGAGGGATGTTATCATGAATTGTACTAATATATCCGCAGAACGGTATCTAGCATTTGTTTTGGATTTTATACAGTATATATATATGACAGAAAACACAAAGTGTACCGCATCAACACAATTCGTGACCGTCGCCCAAAAACTGTCCTAAATACTGTATATAATAGAGTATCAATAGACAGTGGTGCTCAACGATAATAAATGTATAGCACAACAAAAAAGTATCCTTATAATAAAGCACACGGGCAAACCATGGATATAATTATTATTGCAAAATGTATTAGTATAAATTGGTCTAGGAATCTAGGATAAGGGCATGTATCAAGATGATATTGAATATTGATACATCACCAAAATCTGTGTAATAATTGTTGCCAAAATACAAGTTGCAGAGGCCTCTTGTATCCTAGATTCCTTGACATCATCTTAGGCAATATTGTCTGTACTTGAATCTATGGTTATACCATAGGCATACCTCTATTCCTAGTACACAAGTCTGCAGTTTGTGTTACTTTACAGAATAGTGCCTTCCTTAGTGCTACCAATTCCTGTGTACCAATACCTTTTGGCTGTGCATCATATCAGCCGTGGTGATTCTTTTGACCAATTTATGTGCCTTTGTCCTCATGGTATATATGTATTGTCAGTTGTGAGTCCCCCTCCTCTTTTATATTTCTCTCCCCCTGTTTTTATTTTTATACTAATAAATTTTGCAATAATAATTATATCCATGGTATGCCGTGTGCTTTATTATAAGGATACTTTTTTGTTGTGCTATCTATATATTTTTTTTTTATTTAAAAAAAAAAAAAAAATTCTAACATCAGAAATACAAGAAATGTAATGGTAACAACTTTAAATATAATACATTGCATGTTATGGTACCTACATGTATGTAATGTTAGACGTCTGCTCATTTTAGGCAGGTCTATGCTGAAAACTGTGCCTTTTATATCACTACTGCTGGCTGATGTATATACAGTATTTTTTTTAAATTATTATTCCTAAACTATTTACAGATGATTGCAAGTGGTGCTTGGGTCAAGTAGGACTAAAATGAACTTGTAGCATTGATGGGTTGAATGGGTTTAAGTTTGTCAATGTATGCTGAGAAAATTAGAAAGCATTTTTTTCCTACTAGTTTTCATTGATACCAGAGCCTGACAGATGGAGCTATTCTTCATCTCGCTTTTCGGTCCCAATGGCAATACACATTCCTTCCCTGTCATAAGGTTAGTAAGAGAATGAAATGGTAGTTAACTCGTTGGCTACCAGAGAGCGTGCAACACATTTCCATTTTGCACTATCCAGTTGTAAGGCAACGTTTCGAGCTTCAGGGTAGCTAAGAACTTGAACTTTTCCAAACTGTTTCCAACCATATTAAGGAAAAATGAGTGAAATAGAAAACATGGCAAATTTCAGTATAACCTAATCTGTAAATCATCAGAGAGGCAATAAATAAGGAAACAGGGACAAAGCAGGACTTTGCCTGAGCAAACTCTTTTTGATCTCAGTGACAGACAAATGTTTACATACAAATTATTTTGGTAACATGCATCTCTGACACTGTTTCTATGTAAGGTTTATTATGTTAAACTGTATCTGTGTGCCTGGGCTAGGCACAATGGCTAGTATCAGGCACACAATGATTCAGAGGGCTAGCCTTTGTGTTGGGCCAGGTGCAGTGCTTGTGCACAATGGTGCTGTGGAGAAGAGCGAGCCCACCTGCTGGGAGAGTAAATACACTCCAAAAGCAGAGCATTGTTCTCTTCAGGGAGGAATGGGGCTGGAATCAGAAACTGAGTTCTGGGTCCTAGCCCAGTCGGCTCAGTTCCCATTGGTTAGTGCCAATGTCCCATGCACCCAAATCACGTCCTGTGACGGTGCTGACCTCTAATCAGGAAGCGGACCCGTAGGACTGAGGTAGGGATGCAGAATAACCGACCAGAGCCCACAGGACCTGTTAGAGTATCCGAAGTCGGTAAGGAAGCAGAGGTCAGGGCTGGCAGCAGTGGTGCAGAGTCCCAGCGACAGGCAAAAGGTTAGGGCAGGCGGAAAGCAGCGAGGTCGGGGTCACGATCTGGGGTCAGCAACAAACGAATCCAAACAGCAAAAAGCATGACAGCGAACAGGAGCTGCAAAAACTAGAAGCAGAGGTCAGGGCTGGCAGCAGTGGTGCAGAGTCCCGGTGACAGACAAAAGGTTAGGGCAGGCGGAAAGCAGCGAGGTCGGGGTAACGGTCTGGGGTCAGCAACAAACGAATCCAAACAGCAAAAAGCGTGACAGCGAACAGGAGCTGCAAAAACTAGAAGCAGAGGTCAGGGCTGGCAGCAGTGGTGCAGAGTCCCGGTGACAGGCAAAAGGTTAGGGCAGGCGGAAAGCAGCGAGGTCGGGGTAACGGTCTGGGGTCAGCAACAAACGAATCCAAACAGCAAAAAGCGTGACAGCGAACAGGAGCTGCAAAAACTAGAACCTTGCTCGGCGACTCCCACTAGGAACTGCAGCCTTATATAGCAGGCTGCAAGCAAACAAAATGGCTGAACTGAGCAAAAAGGGCAGGCAACCTGGAAAACCTGAACTGCAGCAAAACCTGGCACGGATCGGGCAGAATCCTTACACATCCGTTGGGGCTTTTGTTGGGCACTGACTCCACCCACAATCCTTGATTGGACAGCACCCCGGTTCTCCATGTTTCCAAATGGAGGCCAGGAAACTTTAGAAGCCAATATCGACCAGGGCTCCAGAGTTCTTGGTGTCCAGACAGCAACTGTATAACCCTGTTCTTTTAATGTAACCATGTATTTTTTTATAACTCTGTGCCCAGGACATACTTGAAAACGAGAGTTAGCTCGTTATGTATTACTTCCTGGATTTTTATAAACAAAACTGTATCGAGAACAGGACAGTCATCCCATGACATTGGGAACCAGGAACAGACTATTGAGGGACATTCAGGGTAAACTAGTGTTGGCAGCACCCTGCACCTAGCGAGCTAGGAGTCCCCTGCATTCCACATATGTGAGTTAGTGCTCTGTTCTTGTGTTGTCTCAGTGTCTCCAGCCAACAAAAGTTTTGTTTGTTTATTAACCTCTGGGTTCTGCCTTGTTTTGCAATCCCAAGTAGTCTGGACAACCCAGTCCCGTGATAGCACCAATTAAGCAGATGTAAGTCCTTAAACATATCACTGGCGGACTTCCCGGAGGTAGAGCTCTAAGATGGCTGCATTTCTAAGGAGCTCCTGTTCGGCCTACTAACAATTCTCTGACATTGCTGGTTTTCTACAGCAAAGGGTTAAGATTAGAAGGTAGAAAAAGAAGAAAACAGACAAGCACCGCCTGTATAAGTATTGGGTATTAGCACCAAATAAAAACAATATCACTCACTTACATGTGAGAAAACACAGACGGGCATAGTAGAGCGCGGGCACGGGAACCTTGATGTTTAGACAGGTTTCACTAGCGCTCCAAGTGAGTCCGCTCGTCTGTTCCTCTGGCGCTGGCGTCCTGCACCAGATCCTGGAAGTTAAACAGTCTCGTGGATCTTTGCTCCGTCACTTTGGCGCTACTTTCAAAAAGCTTCACTGATTTCCAGCTCCACACCTTCCTTCCGTGTTTGGGGGTCCGCCGTCGGAGGGGGTGGCTGGTTCACTTAGGGCACCGCGCTCCGTAATGTGTTGCCAAAACCATAAACCCCAATTGTGGTTTAAGATTAAAAGGTGCCGTTAGGGAGTGTACTAGTAACCTGCTTTACTGAGACCATTATTGATCTGATCGGTCATTTCCCCAGAAGTCAATACTTAAAAGAAAATTTGAGGCCTAAACTTGTGCCCCAGTAGCAGTTTCAGGGAAGCACACACTCAGGGCTGGTTACATAAACTGTCTCTCTCTCTCTCTGTGTGAGGGTCTTGCTGGCTCTGGAGATCCTTATATCCTCTATCACATCTACTGTGAGCTCTGGTGACTGTGCTGTGGGACCTATTAGCTGTGGACAGAGATTTTGGTGAGCCTGGAGTAATGTAGTCGAGGAAGTAATCCGCCTGCCAGCAGAAACATCATGACTCCGAGATCACAGATTCTCGCTACAACGCCTGTCTTGCCAGCTAAGGTGGAGGGACCGCGCACGCAGACCGGGAGGCTTCTCACAAGAAGCAATTACAATTGATGTTCATTATCTACAACTGGTTACCACACAGTTGATACAAGATTTTAAACAAAATATTAATGAACATATTGATACTCTGAAAAGATAAATTGCTGATTGGAGGTGCCCACTATTTCCCCAAGAACAGCCACTGCCCACAGCCCAACTCCCTCCTCCTCCTGAATACCCCAGGGTTGCAATGTCTGCAAAATATGGCCAAGAAAAGCCACTGCTCTCAGCCCAATCCCTGAATACTTAAAACCAGAGACAGAACATAAAACACAGACAAAGCTCAGTTTTTAGCACATCCAGTGAGACTCATACACGGTACAGTGCCTAAATATATATGTATAAATATCTAATAAGTAAAATGGTCTTTTAGTTTGACATTTTTGGCCAAAATTGTTGTAAGCCCCTGAGCCAACGCCAATTACAACAATTTTGGCCAAAAATGTCAAACTAAAAGACCATTTTACTTATTAGATATTTATACATATATATATTTAGGCACTGTACCGTGTATGAGTCTCACTGGATGTGCTAAAAACTGAGCTCTGTCTGTGTTTTATGTTCTGTCTCTGGTTTTAAAATATATACTGCCATGCTCAGTAGCACTCCTCTGTGACACTCATATGCTTATATATATGTTGTGGTTATTTTGGGGGTTCAATAGGAGCTTGTTAGGTGTCCAGTATGTTTTACAATCCCTGAATACCCCAGGGTGGCAGTACTGCAGAAAGGAAATGGCAATGGACAATCTCAGGACAAAGTCTTGAGACAAGACCTAGCAGCATGAGTATCTCTGGCTTACCTGATCAAACGGTCAGCCAGCCACTGTTTAAAGGTCTGACGGAAGAACTCCCTTACCGGACACATCTGATCATCTTAACCGCAGCGGGCTCAGACAACGACTTCCATCCTGAGCCGCCACATTTCGCCAAACACCCAGCTCAGCCCTGGTCCAGACATGACAGTCACTGAGCCGCCAAATGACCACTTAAAAATCTTGCAAGAGAAAGGTTTCTCTCTTCCTCCTCGACTAGAAACTTTTACTTTTCAAAATGCCCCAGAGCTATCCCCCCCCAAAAGGACGCGCAGTACCCCCCCAATTACCACCGGCAGCGTGGATATGATGGCACATGACTACCTGATTCCTGTATACAGAGGGGGACAGCCCTTAATAGTGGATCCGCTCACTCCGTACACTCTGCATTCCTTTCGGAATAATCTCCTATATTATAGACAATCATTTAATCCATCACTGTTAAAGTTTAACTCCGTGTGAGCCGCCTCTGTGTAGATAGAACACATTTTCTTTTCGCAGGATTCTAGACCCAGTTGTTTATTGTTTTCCTGTTCTATGCCATTTTATTACGTTATATTGATTGTTATGTTTTCTTAATGCCTCCGCATGACTGCTCACCTTGTTGAAACATACTGCAGGACTCTGGAAGCCGTTCACTTTATCTGTTTGTTTTGTGAAATGTGCTATTAAGCCTCACTACATCGCACCGATCTGGAGACTGATTAACTATAAATAATATTTTAGGTTATAAATGCTGAGGATTTAATATTAGCTTTTATTATCCTGACATCAGGCAACTCAATATATGGGGACCTTAAACACCTGCTAGCTTGTGAATTGTCTCCCAAAGTCTTTACAACCTCAGCTTACAGTTATGTCCTGCCTCCAGTTTTCCCAAAAATGGGATCCAGTCTCTGCCCCGACGACGATGATTATTATTATTATGAGGCTCTGGTTTGCTGGTGTTTTAGTAGAAATCTCACACAATATTTTGATCCCAGCAGCTAAAGTTTAAATTCTTCTCATTTACAACATTAATAATAAATTGAAATAACCAGAGGGGGGGGAGGAGAAAAAAATAATAATATGGGGGGGCTTTATAATTCACCTGCTGTATGTACATGACACACCTGATATGCATATTATGTTTGTATGTGGCTATTTTGCACTGCTCTGTTAAATGTGCATACTGTATGTGAGAATGCATTTCATTGTTACAAAGCCTCTTAAAAGTTTTGAAAAATAAATAGATATCACTGGCATTAATACACTTCAGTTTTAGGAAGGATAGTCCCCTTAAGTTCTAATCACAAAATTTATTTTTTAACCCTCTGAAGCCACAAAATTAAATCTCCTTGATTACACAAGTTTTTACTTATACAGATGAAGCAGGCATTACCCCCACTAATGACTGAGCTTACAAACTATTTACAGGAAGTCACAAGTGTTTTTTTGGGCATCTCACTTCCAAGCACAGCACTACCCAATAGCTGAACCCCATGTAGGACACAGCTAAACTTGTAGCATTGATGGGTTGAATAGGTTAAAATTTGGCAATGACACACACACACGGGATGTGTATCAAGTAAAAGGGCAGAAGGGAAGGGTACTTAACCCATTTGCTGCCAGAGGTCCTGCAACACATTTCCATTTTTCTCCCCTCTTGCCCTTAAAAGCAAACTTCCCCTAAAGTCAGTCACCAAGATCTAACCCTTTAAATCTACTGTAGTCACCATTAGTTCAGCCAAACCTTTAGACAGAAACCATTCATCTATGGAGATCAATAACTAAAGAAAACTTCTGCAAAAAGTTTTATTCAGGTAACAGGGAAACAAATGCAAAATATTAGTAAAGAGGTGGATTAAAAAAAATATATATATTCCATAATAATTCATTGGAGCAGTGCATGATGCAAAATTGTTAAAGAGAAACAGGCCTTTATGATATTGGATCATATGGATGACTTCCACCATTGTATCTGCTTGCTTTGCAAAGGGAGTTGGAGATGTCTGTCCAAGCTCTACTGCCATCTACAGGTGATGTGTGCAATTGAGAAAACATCCAAGCGTCTACCATAGCAGAGTGGAAAATTATGAAACACCTTAGCCCATATTCCTGACCTACCATCGTTACATCGCCCAGCAAAATATTGTTTACAGCAATCATTCCATAAAATGGCCAGGCAGGAACAATGTGACCACATTAAAAAAAGGCAAAGCGATAATAAATTAACTCCTTGGTGAATTAACTCCTACATGACAAAATGGACCTGCAACAGATTATGTTCTGGACACTTTGGAACAAAAAGGGCATACAGAATAGGTATGCTAGACAGGCTGTGTAGGAAGTGTCCAGTGGTGTTAGTAATCTTGGATGTTTTCTTTATTCTCTTCGTCCTTCTGTTTGAGTTGATGAACCTCATTCTCGAGGTGTACAATAGCACGTTCAATCTCATAGTTCTTACTCACAAGGGATACCCATCTGGAGAAGGAAAAAAAAATACATATGGGAAAAGTAACATACAAAATCCAGCTATTAACAGGGCGTTAACATACTGTGCAGAAGTGGTGATTAAAGTAACAGGTACAAATATAAACCACATGCACATTTAAAAAAAAAAAAAAAAAAAACAAAGTTGCAAAATACAAAAAGGGGACCAATAGACGGGCAACTCAAAATTCTATTAACTTTAAAAATTAAATAAAAAAGCTTCTATTAAAAAATAATGTAGCTTTTTGTTTTCTCAAATATTTTCTAATTTACAATCTGATACATTTTCAAAGACTCTCCAATATTGAAAGTTCCCCCCCCCCCAAAAAAAATTAAGCGTCTGGGCAGCGCTTGGAACGCAGGGTGCTGGAACGCAAGCTCTTCTTCCCTCCTACACGTTTCGCATGTTCTATTCATCGTTGGACTGCTGGACCTCTGAGGCCACCGTAGGAGGGAAGTAGAACTTGCATTCCAGCACCCTGCGTTTTAAGCGCCGCACGCAAGAACTGAACGCCACGGACTTTGTCATCTTAGCCTGGAGGTTTTCAATTTTTATGTAGTTTATTACGTTTATTAAACAAGGAGCTTTTATTTTCTTACTTCCATTGTGATAGAGTCATACTTTGGTGACATCTCCGACCAACCCAAAGAAAGAAGGATCCGCACTGAATGGCTGAGGTGTATTGAATCAGAGGATTCATTGATGTGCCTGTACTCACACGGGCCTGTGTGAGTATTACGTTATATACTTTACCCCCCTACCCTTGCCTTAAGTAACATCAGGGGACACCCTGTGTGCGGCATTTACTGCGGTGAGTTAACCCCTGTGCTGCACCCTGGTGGAGAGGCAATCCGGCTATTCTATCAGCTAAGCTGTACTTTAACCCCAGAAGTTTTTTGCATGAGCTGTACTCTCACTATCTCCACTCTCCCTGTCCTTGTGAGGCGAATTTTGACTGAAACCAGAGGAAGGTGATCTAATAAAAGGAACCCAACTACTACGACCACACCCGGTAAGGAAAGGGTTAACCCGGTGACCTCAGACGTATTGAAGAACCCAGAGGAACGTTTCGGGCCGAGGAGGAGCGACTCTCCCCAGACACCAGAACAGGAATCAAGAACTCCCTGATGCGCATGTACTCACATAAGCCCGTGTGAGTATATTTATTATCATTTTTATTACACATCAACACCATCCCCGTTATAAGTTTCTCCCATGTGCATTGACTGTGGTTCGGGCTGAACCCTCGAGCGCTGGAGTGAAGACTTATTAATCTGGCTGTACTTTAAACCAGCCCACCTCATTCTACATATAAAATTTACTATTCATTCATCCGCGCTCCCCTTGTCTTTGTTTTCCTGCTTTCTGATTGGGGATAAGGAAAAATCCCCTATATGGTTCGAACAGCAGACAGGGGTCCTCTAAGACGATCACGGAAATAGTGATTTACGTGGAGTCCTCTGCATGGTAATATTTTCTATTACATTATTATTACTTCCACTGAGAGCGCCCAGCTACTTTTTGTTTGCAAAATCTAAGTAGACCACATCAACTGCGTTACCCTGATCTAAATGCCTACTTACCTCCTCAAGAAACAAATAAGGTTAGTTTTGCATGATCTATCCTTCATAAATCCAATGTGACTATTACTATAATTTTGTTTTCCATTAGGTAGTCCTGAATATTATCCAATATCCTTATGATGTTCACTAGAAGTCACGCTAAATTAGCTTGTGTTTACATCAAATGGGAAAAAAAAGGTTCACTTTACTTTCGTTCCTGATGTGAATACCCATTGACATTTAATAACTTTTTTTTTTAATAAGGACAATCCCTTCTAGAACACTAATGACAGCAGCATGTTGATGGTGTTACATCTGGGCAATTAGTGTATGTTTCTGGTTAAAAGACAACAAGTATTTTAAAGTTTGTTTTTAAACATGGTGAGCTGATATACCTAGGAGGGGTTTGATGTCCTCCGACTGCTCCCTTATGTCCAATGTCACTATAATGAACAAGAGTTTGCACATGCAAAACTCTCCTTCCCCCTCCCCTTCATCTTTATTAGCTCTCCAAGGCTAGAGTGGGCCAATTGTTAAAGAAATCTTTATTCAGACACTCCCCCCCTCATTAAGAAGCCCCTAAAAAATGCAATTTGTAATTAATTTCCAGAGAAACAAGTCAAATATTTGCCAATAACTTACAAAAGGTTGCATTTTGGACAGCTAACAAAAACACAATAATGTCTATTTATCAAGTCTCCCAGCTGTTAAATGGGGCAAAATTATTGCACTAGTTATAATAACAATATAGAAAGTCGGTCAGTTGATGTCAGCCCTAATTTTACAACCTGGAGACTTACAGACCTTAACTGACTGCAAGATCACAATGACAAAATAGGAATAAATTAACTTACGTTGACTCCATCTCCCTCAATTTAGATCCAGATGAAAGTTGTGAGTTTTTCCTCTGCCAGTTTAAGTCTTGAATACGTTTCCTGCGAGTTACAAGACACCTTCAGATTCATATTGCTAAGCGGTGTATGGGCAAATGTGCAGGCGACAGGATTCAGAGGAACCAAATCAGTTAACAGAGAGACAATACAGTAAAAGCAGCAAATAAGGAAGAGGGAAGGGGGGGGGAGGAGGATGAGGAGTGGTGAGGGGGAAGAATGATTTGTTGAACATTGTGAAACAATGTCCCCAAATTTAGCAAAGTTTAATGACTGCTGTTTACAAACCTTAACTTTTGGAGATCCTTTTGTGCAGATTCGATCATGTGACCCAGGTTTCTAAAAGAAAAGAAACCGCAGAATTATTATTTTTTGACTTTGAGAAGAAAACAGCATTGCCATCCCTTCCGATAAGTGAAGGGGTTAGGGAAGTGAAGGGGTTAGGGAAGTGAAGGGGTTAGGGAAGTGAAGGGGTTAGGGAAGTGAAGGGGTTAGGGAACTGGAGTCAAACATGGGTTGTTTTCTACATCCTGCAACATTGATCTCACTGGTTATAAACTTTCCACGCGTTGCAGCCGTGCTGGGACATGATCTCGAGGTTCTCGATCCGCACAGCCTGGTGCTCTAGCTGGGCCATGGAGTTATTCACGCAGTCCTGCCACGCAGTGATGTCATTTCTCTGCCCAGAGGAAGGGGCAGGCAGCTCGTATCTGAAGACGGGAGGGATACGGTTGGAGTTAGCACTATACTTGGCAAGTGGTCTATTTGATGAACTTTATAGGTTAGGTGCAGGTCCAAATAGAAACGGAGTTGAACTACGGTTAATAGTTAAAACTAGGAGATCAGTTTTTTGACTTGCGGTGCAAGCTTCTCTGTCAGACAATGAAAGTGCATATTGTATGGCTCTAGGTCAAGAGGGTAACTGTATGTAATGGTCACGTTACAATGCTATGGAAATGCTTCATTGTAAAGGTAACTTTCCTGGAGGGTCTACAAAATGAGAAAAGATCTACATCGAGTAAGCACAGGGGATCACTGTTGTCAAGAACACAGATACACTGCCTCTGTCACCCTACCATGTAAGACTCACCTTTTCATGCTGAGCAGCTCAATAGGCTGTCGAGCCGCCAGTCTCTCAAACTCATTCCTCATTATTTCTGTCTGCAAAAAATAAAAAAAATAAGAGAATTTGCCACTAGAATAAAACTTGACAACACATACAAGTAATTCACAGCACACTGAAAGAGGGAGAATGTCCCTGACTACCGATATGTTAGGGGCCTGAAAATGTTCACTTTCACACACACAAAAAAAGGGTCTTGCAGTAATGCAAAGAAAGTTAAAAATAGTAGGCGAGGACAAATTGGGTGTTTGTACAAGACCAAAACTAAGATGGGAGGATGATATACAGTACATTTTTGTTGTTGGAGCAATATGGAGAAGGAGAAAGGCTTGCACAGAACCTGGAATGTCATTTGGAAGACTTCATCCAGCAGTGGATTGACAAGGGCTATATCCCACACACTTTAAACATGTAGTCTCAATTAGCAATGGCAGCAAAACCCCACAGTTCTGGAGGAGTGGGCCTGGGATGAACCATGGGTCCACCGGACAATTGAGGAAACAATTTGGCTGCAGGGGTCAGGGCTTGCCGCCAGAAAAGCAGTCCCACCACATCATAAGGAGATTGGTGCCCCGACATCCATGTCTCTAATTGTGTGTATCAAAGCAGGGGGGGGCAGGATGTTGGGTGACCACCAATGAGCTCCGTGGGACCACCCGGTTCACAAAATATTGCAACAAAAAACCACCGCTGTTATTTATTTACATTGCTACTAGGAAAGAATGACCCTTTATTTTACCAGAAGTGTACTTACTTCAAATACTGTGTAATCTGGAGTGGGTAAGTAACTTAGGTAATTTTTGGTAGGACGGTATCTCCTTGTCTCTTCTTCCACTAGAGCTGCTGCCTAATAAAATAACATAGAAAAATATATATCTTAACTATAGGCTGTGTGTCTGCAAAATGCTGCACACTGTCAGCGCTGTTCAAGACAGACATTGCGCAGTGTATGTAGCTCTGTACATACACTGCCCAATATTGGACTTCTTTAAACAAATAAAACCACAATTTAAGCAAAGACTTTGCTTCTCCAGAAAAAGAAAAAATATATATTGTTGGGAGACTCCAAATGGGGGAATGTTTGTCAGTCACGGGTTTTCTGTAGCCTTAGCCCGCACTAGCCGTATAAAAGAGTCCATAGCGATAATAATGGGGACCTGAAACTTGTACTTGTAACGGGAGGGAGGACCTTAGGACTTTGACTACGGAGTCTGCTCAGAGAGGCTGGTGTGCACAGGGGGAGGACCTTCATAGGCAAGTTCCACATGGCCTTGGGCTTGTCACTTCCCCCCAACCCTAGGACCCACACACTATTAGATTGCAAGCTTCGGAACAAGGGACTGTGATACCGAAGGCCTCCTGTGCTATATAACAAAATCATCATCACGCATCGGCCTCACTTACCGCCTCCCGCACTCCTTGGGCATCGTAACCCTGGTCGAAATAAGGCAGCGCGTCCACCACCACGTCTCCGGCCACCAGACTGGTCCCCGCCATCTTAATTCCTGGCAAGCGCTGTCTATCGTCTATTCACTTCCCTATCTCTTCCCATCGGTCTACGAGTAACCCTCCCCTCGCTTCCTGATTGGCTAGGGCGTCACAGCCATAAATACAGGCTGGATTCTGATTGGCCCATGTGTGGAGGCGGACTTATTAATATGCTCTTGATTGGCTGGTGTTTTTGTGATACAGAAGCATGGATTCTGCGGAAGGAGCTTGATGCATTTTGCCCTAATAACACTTGATTGAGTAATGCTAGTTGAGCCTAATCAACCTTAAAAATTAGTTGCTGTCTAAAGTCTCGGGGTATCATTTTTACTTTAAACATCCTCATATTTTTGACAGGAAAAAAATATAAAAACACAAAAAATAACACGAGAATGGTAACATGATATAATTAGCTAAACGTTTGTGAAATGTAATCGAAAGCAATTAAAAAAACTAAATGTATATTCATATTTTTTTGGTAATGCTACATATTCTTTTTGTTTATTTGAATATCTCGAAAATGGTATGTTATTTGTATTTACCATTTATTTAACCCAAAAATGGACTGTAAGGTGTATAATCTAAATAAAATGAATATAACATTTAGCAATGCCAGACATTGATGCTGCAACTGGGAACGACCTAATTTTAATATTGTAATTTTAAATATGTATTAATATTTTACTGTTTCATTTTTTTTTGTACAAACAAAACCAGACAATTGAAAAACAATTTAAAACAGTGAAAAGTTTGAATTGACAGTCCAAATTATTTTAAACAGAATGAAAATCCTAAATTAATATGAATTATTTCTCAGGGAATTAATTTAGCATTGTCTTATTATTCATTGAGGATCTAACATTTATAATCGCAAAATCAATTCCAAAATTATTTAGAAGTATTTTTTGGGGGTATATTTTTGATTTGAACTCACATTTTGGCTAATCTTCAAGCTTGTTTATAATCTTAAATTTAGGGATGTGCTTGTTCATCCAATTGTTTTTTTGTTTGCACTAAATATCCATTTTATGAACTGTTTAAGAAAGGGAAAGTGTTTATTGGGTTAGGGTTTAGACAGATTTATTGTGCGGCAATATAGTGTTCATGTTTAACGTGAGAAAAGATTAATCACATAATTTGATTTTATTCTTTTAATACAGAAATGTTCTTACCGTCAATTTATTTTCCTGTAGATTATCAAAGTAGGATGGAGCAAAGAGAAATGAAACCCGCTCTACCTAAATTGACCAGAGGTCAAAAAACAGATCGGTGCATAAGGGTGGGAGGGTGGGAGGGTGGGCAAATAGGCAACAAGAAAAAGAAACACTGGGTGGAGCAAAGACACTACCACCCGTATAAGTCCCTTTAAACTGCACTCAAGATCTGTGAAGGGAGAGTACCCTGTCTAAACAGAGATTTGCATTCAGAAACAATAATCTGGACCTATATGTAATGAAAGATGAGTAATTTAAAACCAAATTTATTGGGTATACGTTAAAATAAATCGGAACCAGATTAATACAAAGTAAGTGCTATAAATGCCTAAAAATAATAATAAGTTGTGCTATGTCCATCAAGTGAAAATGTATATCTAGTGATGGTAGCCAAGTGTCAATGTGTCCTGTAGAAGCACAGGTAACTAGATGCAGACAAATCTAATAAAAACTTACTGACAATGCTTCTAATAACGTCACATAAAATACTAACAGCGAACCATGTGAATACAATCAATCATGAACGGTGCGTCATTCTTGCGTTGAATAAATAATAAGAGACTGCATGTATAAATTCACAGACAACCAGTACTGGTGGTAAGTGAGAGAAGAGTCGAGTGTGCCCCCTAGGCAACGTGCTTGGACTACTGGGTGAATGATAGTACTTCCAACAGTAATGTGGAAGGAGGTAGTAGGGCCAGGTTTGGGAGGAAGTATGAGGAGCTCTGTTTTTGCCATGTTAAGTTGGCGGAGGGCCATCCAAGATGATATCGCAGAGAAGCATTCAGAAACTTTGGTCTGTACAGCAGGTGTAAGGTCAGGGGTTGAAAAGTAAAGTTGTGTGTCATCAGCATAGAGGTGATATTTAAACCCAAGAGATGTGATTAGGTCACCAAGAGAAAGTGTGTACAGAGAAAAGAGAAAAGGTCCCAGGACAGAGCCCTGGGGTACCCCCACAGAGAGATCGATAGAGGAGGAGAAGGTCTTGGCAGAAGATACACAAAGTTCGATGGGAGAGGTAAGAGGTCCAGGATAGAGCTTTGTTACGAATACCAAGAGTATGGAGAATGTGAAGGAGAAGGAGAAGAAGGTGGTCCATGGTGTCAAATGCTGGAGAGAGGTCAAGTAATATGAGCAGAGTGTAATGACCTCTGTCTTTGGCAGCATGGTGGTCATTTTTAATTTTAGTGAGGGCTGTTTCAGTCGAGTGAACAGTGCGGAAGCCAGATTGTAGAGGGTCTTGGAAAGAATAGGTGTTGAGAAAGTGAAGCAAGCGAGAGAACACAAAACGTTCAAGGAGTTTGGAGGCAAAAGGCAGGAGGGAGACAGGTCAATAGTTAGAAAGACAGGTCAATAGTTAGAAAGACAGGTAGGGTCTTTTTTTGATTAATGGTAGAACTGTTGCATGTTTGAAGGTGGAGGGAAATGTACCAGAGTAGAGGGAGGAGTTAAAAATGTGTGTGAGCGTAGCGACTATAGTAGGAGCAAGACGTTTTAGGAGATGGGAGGGAATAGGGTCTAGAGGGCAAGTGGTAGAGGGAGAAGAGGAGATCAGCAGTGACACATCATCTGAGACAGCAGAGAAAGCGTCAATGAAGACAGGAGGAGAGTTAGGAAGCGGTGTAGGATGGGAGGAGGAAACAGAGGGGATGTTCCGACATGGATTCCACCTTTTCATTAAGTCAGCAAAGTCCTGAGCGGAGATGGAGGAAGAAGAGGCAGCTGAGGGTGGTTTGAGTAGAGTATCAAAGACAGAGAAGATTTGGCGTGGGATAGACTTGTTCGTGTTGATTAGTGCAGAAAAGTAGGCTTGTTTAGCTTGCGAGAGGGCAGAGGTGAAACAGGATAGCATAAATTTGTAGTGAAGGAAGTCTGCGAGAGTGTGAGATTTCCTCCAGAGGCGTTAAGAGGAACGAGTGGAGGAACGCAGCATGCGCGTGTGGGAATTTAGCCAGGGTCTTGGGTTAGAAGGGCGAGGGCGGCAGAGAGAAAGCTGGGCATGAAGATCAAGAGAGGAAGATAAGGCAGAGTTGAAGTTCCTGACCAGGTTGTCAGGGTCTGAAGCAGAGCTGAGAGAGGAGAGGGTGGAGCTTAAAGTGGAACCAGAGGCTGGTAGGTTAATAGAGTGCAGGTTTCTGCACAACCGGGGGGTAGATGGAGGGGGGCGAAGCGTGAGAGAGAAAATGAGATGAGGTGATGGTCAGAGAGAGGAAAGGGGGACATGGAGAAATCAGAGAGAGAAAAGTTTTTAGTGAAAACCAGGTCTAAGTAGAGGCCATCCTTGTGGGTGCTGGCTGCAGTCCACTGTTGAAGGCCAAAAGAAGAGGCTATAGAGAGAAAGCGGGAAGCCCAAGGGAGAGCGGGTATTTCAAGAAATGCAGATTGTGTTCCAGTCAGCAAGGCCATGCTGGAATTCATGTCTGAAATCTCTTCCCTGGCTAAAAGGACCACAAACCTGGAAAACAAAATGGATGCCACTTTACAAAATCAAGTGAATACAGACGACGAGGTCCTGCGGCTCAACGAAGATGTAAGAGCCATAAGACACAACTTGGATGACCTGGAGAACAGAGAGCAAAGGCAGAACCTGCAAATCCGTCACATCCCAGAGTCAGTGTCTGCGGAGATGCTGCAGCCCTATCTTAAAGGGCTGTTTCTCATAATCTACCCCAACTACAAGAACGTGAACTGTTGATGGACAGAGCTCACCGAGCATTGTGTCCGAGATTTGATGACCCGAAAAGATGTAGGGACATGGTGTTGAGACCACAATACACAGCCAAAGACAAGATAATAAAGAGGTGCAGAAACAGAGTTTCAATCAACTTTGAAATCTCCCCCATCCACATCTTCCAGGACCTGTCCAGGCTGACCATAAAGAGACGAAGGGGATTACGACCGATGACAGCGAATCCCCTTTAACCTGGAGTATCGCTATCGGTGAACCTTCCCGTTCTGTCTTTTGGCTACCACAGAGGGAGGCAGGCTTCACTTCGCTATTCGGAAGAATCATCAGCCTTCCTATCAGCATTGGGTCTGGTACCCAAGAGCAGACAAACTCAGAATGACAACCCAGAAGAAAAGCGGTTGGCGGAGGGAGCGACGGATCGAGAAGGAAAAGATAATGACCTGTTGAGCACTTGAGAGGTCCCATGGGAGTCCTTTCATTGATTAACAAACTTTGGAAGGAACCATTGAGTCGATGGCGGTCTCTGACTGAAGAGCCTGCATCCCATGACTGTCCAAGAAGCCCACGTTGGAGCTGTTTTTGTTTTCTTTTCTGTTTCTCTCTCTGACCCTTACTTACTTACTGAATCGGGCATGGGGGGGTGAACTCAAAAGGCTGCAGATGGAGGATGTAGAGAAGGCTCTTAAATGGACTATGCAGACATACTATGACAACAGGGATAAAGCAGACCGTATTTTGGCAAACAAACTAGGGGAATCAAATCGTGGGTATCATTCTCGGCCATTAAAACAAAAGGGGGAGAAGTGACATATAATCCTTCAAAGATTGTAGAGGAGTTTGCTAAATTCTATATGAAGCTCTATGATCTAGACCCTTCAACCCCGTCAGCTAAAATCCCTGACTTGGCCCAGATTGAGGAATATTTGAAGAATTGTGATCTCCCAAAATTGACAGAGGAAGACAATAAAAAAATGTTAAGGCAAAAATCACTCAGATAGAACTTGGGAAGGCGGTCAGCTCATTGAAACCATCAAAGGCGCCTGAATGAGATGGTTTTTCAAACCTATATTATTAAAATGTTATGGGAATTTTGGGGCCTTGTCTGTTGGATCTATTTAATAGCTTTCTTAGCGGAAAACAAATTCCACCGCAGATGACGAAGGCCAATATAGTGGTGATCCCTAAAGAGGGGAAAGACTATGTGCTGTGGCAGTTACAGGCCAATCTCACTGTTAAATACGGATCTGAAAATTTATAGTAAAATCATGGCCAATATATTGAATCCAAGACTTGATCAGGTGGGATTTGTGAGTGAACGCCAGGCATCGGATAATACAAAAAAAATATTAATATCATTGACCAGATACACAAGTTTAAACCCAAAGCTATGTTGAGCGTGGATGCGGAGGCAGCTTTTGACAGGATAGGGTCGGATTATTTGGACAAAACGCTAGAGATATTCGGTTCTCAGGAGTTTTTCTACAGGGATTTCAGGCCCTCTATCAGATGCCAACAGTAGCCCTGAACATTCCAGGTGGGGATAGGCATCTGAAAACAATTAAGAATAGGACCAGACAGGGGTGCCCCCTTTTGCCCCTTCTTTTTGCTTTAACAATTGAACCTCTGGCGGCCACTATCAGAGCCTCCCCCAACATATAAGAGATTAAAATAAAGGATGAGTGCTACAAAATATTACTGTTCACAGATAATATTATACTTACGATATCCAACCCTCTGACATCTCTCCCAAACCTGCAGTCTACTCTCAGCAGATTTGGCGGGCTTTCTGGGTATAAAGTAAATGTGGGGAAGTTGGAAGCCCTTAACTTATCTGACAAGGAGGTTGAGGTCCTTTAACGGCGCTTTGATTATAAATGGAAAAATACGCATTTGAAGTATTTAGGGATATATCTAACTAGGGACTATCCTTCACTATACAAGTATATTTACATGGATCTGTTTTCCCAGAATAAATAAAAGATTTACAAGCCTGGAATTCCCATTATATTTCCTAGATAGGGCGTATAACTGCGGTTAAGATGAATATTCTCCCTAGACTTCTGTATTATTTTCAGATATTGCCGATATCTGACCCTTGCACAAGTATAAAAGAAATCCAAAACCATAGTATGCAATTTATTTGGAAAAATAACCGAGAATAGCCAGGTCAATTATGATGGAGGCCAGGGAGGGTGGCGGTCTAGCAGTCCCAAATATTCTAAAATATTATATTGCCTCTCATATGAAGCAAATGGTTTATTGGCACTAACTGGGAGGGTTATATGCTTGGGTGGATTTGGAGAGTTCAATCAAAAAAATAATTGGGCTACCCTCCCTGCTGCGGTCTGGGTCTGGGGAGAAGGCCTGAACCACTCTTTCCTAGATCTGTCTCAGCATCTCCCCTCATGAAATCCCTCTCCTGGCTTCCGATCAAATCCCGCATCTCACACTCCATTCTTCTCACTTTTAAAGCTTTACACTCTTCTGCCCCTCCTTACATCTCAGCCCTAATTTCTCGCTATGCACCATCCCGACTCTTGCGTTCTGCTCAAGGATGTCTTCTTTCTACCCCCTTTGTATCTAAAGCCCTCTCCCGCCTTAAACCTTTTTCACTGACTGCCCCACACCTCTGGAATACCCTTCCCCTCAGTACCCGACTAGCACCCTCTCTATTCACCTTTAAGACCCACCTTAAGACACACTTGCTTAAAGAAGCATATGAATAGCACTGTGGATATTCTGAACACATGATACAAAAGCTTGGCACCCTGCAGAGGCACTTACCAGAACTCCCTCCTACTGTCTCTGTACGTTCTCCCTACCTACCAATTAGATTGTAAGCTCCTCGGGGCAGAGACTCCTCTTCCTTAATGTTACTTTAATGTCTAAAGCACTTATTCCCATGATCTGTTATTTATATTATCTGTTATTTATTCGATTACCACGTGTATTACTACTGTGAAACCACGTGTATTACTACTGTGAAGCGCTATGTACATTAATGGCGCTATATAAAGACATACAATAAAATACAACCAGGAGTAATCGAGTTTACCCTGAAAATCTGGCAGATGGCAAAAAATATATAAGTGATGTCGGATCCAACCTGACTCACTCCTTTATTTGGTAATCCGGGGTTTCTCCCTTGTTTTCAGTGACAGGGCTATGATATGTGGAGGCATAGAGGGATTTTTGAGGAGGGAGATTTGTTGGTAAAAGATAAGCTAAAGTTGTTTGAGGAACTGAAATAAAAGTATGATATACCCCAAACCAAGCTGTTTAAGTATATGCAGGTCCGACACTTTGTAAGGCAGGGCTTTCAAGGTTTAGAGTGCTCTAGACCCACACGATTCCAAGACCTATGCAAAACAAAGTCATATCAAAAAGGGTCAATATCATCTCTGTAACAGGGTTTAATTACAAAAAAGAATACTCTTGCCCATAAATATATGGAGCAGTGGGCTCTGGACTTCCAGACAGAAATAAAAAAAGAGGACTGGAAGGATATGTTGGAGAATGCGGGTAAAACTTATATTTGCACGGCAAAAAAGGATATCATGTATAAAATTGCTAAGATGGTACTATACCCCCAACAGACTAAAGCAGATGTCCTTGGAGGCCTCAGATAGGTGCTGGAGAGGGTGTGGACAGATAGGAGATCTGGTGCATATCTGGTGGTATTGCCCGGCAATGCAGACTTACTCGAGGACAGCAATGAAATTAATAAAAAGATGTGTTGGGTATCAAGATTCCGCTAGATTCAATTCTAATTATTCTAGCCAAACCTATGGACAATGTGAATCACTGCACATTCAAATTGATTTTGCATATACTAACGGCAACTAGATGCACTGTGGCAGCAGCGTGGAAAAAACGCTTCCGCCCTCCAGAAAAGAGGTTATTAGAAGAGTTAACGAGGTCCAATTAATGGAAAAACTCATCGCATTTCTGAACCATATGTAGCCAGGTCTCCTTTTTCCCCACTGACCCCCCTCCTTCTTCCGCATACAGCCGCCGCACACGAGGGCGTGAAGGGGCAGATGCGCGAGTAGCGCGTTACTGTGGAGTGCGGGCCGGTTGCCGGGGAAGCGATCGGGCCGTCGCTAAGGCCGCGGTCGCGTCTCTAAGGTCCCGGCGGCCGGCTGGGTGGGATCACCTGGTGTTGGGGAAGCGTCCTGCGCGACGCAGTAGGTGTCTCCTCTAGAGAGGGACACAGGTTATATTATGGAATTGCAGTGATATGTTGTTTGCATGTTAGTAAAGTCCTTAGTTATTACACCTCACTGTGTGTGAGTATTGATTGTCCTGCGAGGAACCACTCCCCCTCTGGTGGGAGCCATCGTAGGTGGAGGCGCTGCATCATTGTAAGTTAGTATCCCTAATATAAGTGCCCCAGGTTCCCCGTGGCGGAAGCTCAGCCCTCCTGCGAGCCAACAGGTATAGCACCACACCTATGGTAACACCGTATGTTCCTTGCACCCACATCAGATCTGCGATCGGGGGGGGGGGGGAATACCCGTTACACATACTACAAGGAAGTATTATAGGGTCTGGGAACCTTGGAACGCTGGATATTGCGGATAGGACTGAGATGGGTAGCCACCCATAGAGACAGGCAGGGTAATGCAAGGGAATGACCCCAGAGGGAGAGCAGTGTTTCTGAGTGTAGAATGTGTCATCTATATAATGTTGAACAAACAAATATAAAGTCCCCAGCGCTAAAGTCCAAGATACCGTGATCTTTAAGGCAATCTCTAGTCTTTAAGATGGTAGTTGGGCTCTGGTTTAGATGCTCCAGATGGGATAGATGTCCTTGATGTAGATGGATACACCGTCTGAAATAACAGATAAGCAGACACACCTGATTGCGCAGTGTGTTATAGCAATCAGAGCCCTATCTGAGATGTGAAAGAATCCTACTCACATAATCAACGCCAATATGTTCAGTGGAGAGGATCTGTGCTTGCTCCCCTTCTAATTCGCTCCTCACACGAACCCCACGTGGAGACAGCTTACAGGAGACAGCTTACAGGATACACCCTCTATCTTCAATGGCGTCGGGGATGCGTCCGTTAACGACACCTCCACCAATGTGAGACAGGAATACGTACAAGATAGTGTAGTATGAACAGACCTTTAATGCTTAAAACACTATAAAACGTAATAAAATACACTCACATGGTGCAATAACAGATGGTATTGCTCAATATGCCGTCCGCAGCTTGCATTTCCTAACACCACACCGGAGAGTATCACTGCACACAGACACGCTGTCGACTTGGCGTGTGACGTCAGTGCTTTAGGAAGCTCTCCCTGCGGCAGGACTACAGTGGCTGGGATGGTTCAATGACTAAGCTCCTCCTCCCTACGCGTTTCGTGACACGTGGTCACTTCGTCAGGGGATGGTGGAGCTTAGTGTGTGATGCCTTATATGCAAACCCAAATGGAGAGATCCTCCTACTAGGGGTGGGGCTTAGCTGCAATGTTGATCAAGGAGGATCAGCTCTGACACTAACAGCGTGATCGGGGTTAATGCCTTGCCATACTGCATATAAACACCCTCATACTATGCAATGAATGAGAACAATACAACGGATAAATTAAGAACAAATAAAATAAAATAATAAAACAATCATACTTATATATAAACAGCCATGAATTATCATGGTATAGATCACATTTTACAAAATTAATATATTCAATAAATGCAATCCCTGAATGTTTTACATAAAATATCCCACTCTGCTTGGCAAGGATAGATTAAGAGTCCTTCAAAAAGGCTGCAAGGTCAAACTCAATGTTAAGGCCTAGGGGGGTCAAGGTCTTAAGTGTGTAGATCCAATAACTTTCTCTTTTGGAGACTTTATTGAGCCTGTCCCCCCCACGCCAACTGCTTTTGGGATTATCAATCCCTATACATACTAAACCCTCTGGACTCTGTTGGTGGTGTATTCTGAAATGGTTTGAGACACTATGTGTCTCGAGACCCCTCTTAATATTGTAAACATGTTCTGCGAACCTTCGTTTGAGGGGTCTCCCCGTGCGGCCCACATATTGGAGTCCGCACGGGCATTCCAGCAAATAGACACAGAAATTTGTTTTACAATTGATGAAGGTTTTTATGTCAAAGTTTTTTCCTGTCACATTAGATTTAAGAGTCTTTGTTTTTTTACTGTGTTTACAACCAATACAGCTTTGGCATGTATAGTAGCCTTTAAGATCATTTAGCCATGTTACATGGTGATCTCTCAGGCCATCTAACGGACAGCTAGGTGATAAGGAGGATTTCAAATTCTTTGCTCTTTTAAACACTATTTTAGGTTTACTGGGTAGGATGCTCTTAAGAATTGGATCTCTTTGGAGAATACCCCAATGTTTGATCAGCGTCTTAGATATAATGGGAGCTATACCACTATACTGTGTGATGAAAAATGGAAACTTGGCCTGACCATTCTCAGCCATTTTCTCTTTTCCACACAGCAAGGACGCTCTATCAGTTTTATTAACCTCTTTGATCGCAAGATCCAATTCTTGGTTTTTATACTCCCGTTCGATGAATTTGGTTTTCAACTCCTTAATTTGCTGTTGGTACACAGAGTTTTCCGAACAATTCCTCCTAATTCTAAGTGCTTGCCCCTTGGGGATGTTACGCAACCAATTGGGGTGATGGTGACTGGATGCCAAAAGGTAAGTGTTGGCATCAACCTCTTTATGGAAGGTTTTAGTGTGAATGATGCCATTTACTACATAAAGGGAGAGGTCAAGAAAGTTTATTGAAGTTTTATCCTGATTGAACGTGAATCTAAGATTCCGCGTATTGTCGTTCAAATATAATTTGAATTCCTCCAGTCGGTCCAGTGGCCCCCTCCAGACACACAGCACATCGTCGATGTATCTTTTCCAGAGCACCAGGTTTGCACCAAATGGGTTGGAGGACCTGATATGGTCCTCCTCCCAAATGGACATAAACAAGTTTGCATAACTAGGTGCAAACCTGGTGCCCATTGCAGTGCCGCACGTCTGGAGGAAGAACCTGTGGTCATGGCTGAAGAAATTATGCGTCAGAATAAACCTGATTCCATCTAGAATGAAATTTTTTAACTTCTCATCCACTCCAATATCCTGTTCTAGGACCCTTTTGATAGCATCCAGTCCCATCTGATGGTCAATGATCGTATACAACGAGACCACATCGCAGGTAACCCAGCACATATCTTCCCCCCACGTTAGGTCCTGTACAAGATTTAATACCTGCGATGTATCCCTTAAATACGACGGGACCTGTATTACATATTTTTGAAGTAGATGATCTAGGAATTGGGAAAGGTTGGAGGTGAGGGACCGGATCCCAGAAATTATTGGGCGACCAGGGGGTCTGGTGAGACTCTTGTGGATCTTCGGGATGAAATAAAACACTGGGATTCTGGGCTGTTCAATCATAATGAATTCCATTTCCCTGGTGCTAATAATGTCATCCCGAAGACCCTGATCCAAAAGGGCTGCCATCTCTTCTCTGAAAGAGTCTGTTGGATTAGACTCTAATACCTGATAGGTGGCGTTATCTTCCAGAATTCTAAGGGATTCCTCTCTGTAATAAGAGGAGTTCATCACCACGACTCCTCCCCCTTTGTCGGCTGATTTAATTACTATCTGGGAATTGGACTCAAGAGATTTAACTGCCGCCTTTTCTTCCTTACTTAGGTTTTGTTTGCGGCATTTGAAATCA
Source organism: Ascaphus truei (assembly GCF_040206685.1). Taxonomy (NCBI): domain Eukaryota; kingdom Metazoa; phylum Chordata; class Amphibia; order Anura; family Ascaphidae; genus Ascaphus; species Ascaphus truei. The sequence continues at coordinate 69,591,596 of NC_134491.1, forward strand.
TTACTGGCTTCCTCTAAGTCAGAAATTACCATTTCGGCAAAGGTATCTACAAAGTTTCCCTTCATACCTCTTGGGTAGAAGGTGGAAGGTTTTTTAAAAGGAGTGAGGGGAGGTTTTGTCACTATTGGATTGGTGTTGGGTAGTATCACAGATCTACTTACTGCGTCCTTAAGATAGTATTTCTTGAGGGAAATTTTCCTCAGAAATCTATGGACATCAACATAGATGTTGAACATGTTGGGTCCGCTTACTGGGGCAAAGTTCAACCCTCGAGATAGCACATCTAGCTCTACAGGTTTAAGATCAATGCTACTTATATTAAACACATTGCTCTTTACCAATCCCTTTTCTGGTTTGGCCTTCTTTTTTCCCTTTCTCTTCCTTGTGCCTCCTCTTTTTCCTCGAACTCTTCCAATCTCTGCCTTTTCTTTTCTACCCTTACTTGTTCGTGCCTGTCTGGTTTGACTCTTGTGTCTCTCCACGGTTCCCGCATTGGTGCTCTGCCCTGGCGTTGTTCTAAAAAAGAATTTTTATTTTGAGTATTTGTCTCATAGTTATCTCTATGGGTCCTATCTAAAGGTGATCTTTCACGATAGTGATGGCCCTCATGTTTTCTGTCAACCGGAGATCTGTCCCTATATTCATACCTTACGTGGTGTTGTTCTTCTGGAAAACTTTTATGCAAACTTTGATCTCTTTGATCTTGCTTATTTGGCTTCTTTTTTCCTTTACCAGGGTTAGAGCTAAGTTTATTGACTTTAATTAAAGATTCTCCTTTCCTTTCCACTGATATGTCCTCTGTTTTTTCACTCCTGGTGGAATCTATCCTACCTCTAGGTGTGCCGGATAATTGATCTATCTCATGACCTCCCGTTTCTGCTTCTACAATTGTAATTATCTTTTCTATTTTCCAATTCCTCTGTCTATTTTCATCATAATCCTTTTTGTCCCTGGGTCAAAATAGAAAAGATAATTACAATTGTAGAAGCAGAAACGGGAGGTCATGAGATAGATCAATTATCCGGCACACCTAGAGGTAGGATAGATTCCACCAGGAGTGAAAAAACAGAGGACATATCAGTGGAAAGGAAAGGAGAATCTTTAATTAAAGTCAATAAACTTAGCTCTAACCCTGGTAAAGGAAAAAAGAAGCCAAATAAGCAAGATCAAAGAGATCAAAGTTTGCATAAAAGTTTTCCAGAAGAACAACACCACGTAAGGTATGAATATAGGGACAGATCTCCGGTTGACAGAAAACATGAGGGCCATCACTATCGTGAAAGATCACCTTTAGATAGGACCCATAGAGATAACTATGAGACAAATACTCAAAATAAAAATTCTTTTTTAGAACAACGCCAGGGCAGAGCACCAATGCGGGAACCGTGGAGAGACACAAGAGTCAAACCAGACAGGCACGAACAAGTAAGGGTAGAAAAGAAAAGGCAGAGATTGGAAGAGTTCGAGGAAAAAGAGGAGGCACAAGGAAGAGAAAGGGAAAAAAGAAGGCCAAACCAGAAAAGGGATTGGTAAAGAGCAATGTGTTTAATATAAGTAGCATTGATCTTAAACCTGTAGAGCTAGATGTGCTATCTCGAGGGTTGAACTTTGCCCCAGTAAGCGGACCCAACATGTTCAACATCTATGTTGATGTCCATAGATTTCTGAGGAAAATTTCCCTCAAGAAATACTATCTTAAGGACGCAGTAAGTAGATCTGTGATACTACCCAACACCAATCCAATAGTGACAAAACCTCCCCTCACTCCTTTTAAAAAACCTTCCACCTTCTACCCAAGAGGTATGAAGGGAAACTTTGTAGATACCTTTGCCGAAATGGTAATTTCTGACTTAGAGGAAGCCAGTAATGATTTCAAATGCCGCAAACAAAACCTAAGTAAGGAAGAAAAGGCGGCAGTTAAATCTCTTGAGTCCAATTCCCAGATAGTAATTAAATCAGCCGACAAAGGGGGAGGAGTCGTGGTGATGAACTCCTCTTATTACAGAGAGGAATCCCTTAGAATTCTGGAAGATAACGCCACCTATCAGGTATTAGAGTCTAATCCAACAGACTCTTTCAGAGAAGAGATGGCAGCCCTTTTGGATCAGGGTCTTCGGGATGACATTATTAGCACCAGGGAAATGGAATTCATTATGATTGAACAGCCCAGAATCCCAGTGTTTTATTTCATCCCGAAGATCCACAAGAGTCTCACCAGACCCCCTGGTCGCCCAATAATTTCTGGGATCCGGTCCCTCACCTCCAACCTTTCCCAATTCCTAGATCATCTACTTCAAAAATATGTAATACAGGTCCCGTCGTATTTAAGGGATACATCGCAGGTATTAAATCTTGTACAGGACCTAACGTGGGGGGAAGATATGTGCTGGGTTACCTGCGATGTGGTCTCGTTGTATACGATCATTGACCATCAGATGGGACTGGATGCTATCAAAAGGGTCCTAGAACAGGATATTGGAGTGGATGAGAAGTTAAAAAATTTCATTCTAGATGGAATCAGGTTTATTCTGACGCATAATTTCTTCAGCCATGACCACAGGTTCTTCCTCCAGACGTGCGGCACTGCAATGGGCACCAGGTTTGCACCTAGTTATGCAAACTTGTTTATGTCCATTTGGGAGGAGGACCATATCAGGTCCTCCAACCCATTTGGTGCAAACCTGGTGCTCTGGAAAAGATACATCGACGATGTGCTGTGTGTCTGGAGGGGGCCACTGGACCGACTGGAGGAATTCAAATTATATTTGAACGACAATACGCGGAATCTTAGATTCACGTTCAATCAGGATAAAACTTCAATAAACTTTCTTGACCTCTCCCTTTATGTAGTAAATGGCATCATTCACACTAAAACCTTCCATAAAGAGGTTGATGCCAACACTTACCTTTTGGCATCCAGTCACCATCACCCCAATTGGTTGCGTAACATCCCCAAGGGGCAAGCACTTAGAATTAGGAGGAATTGTTCGGAAAACTCTGTGTACCAACAGCAAATTAAGGAGTTGAAAACCAAATTCATCGAACGGGAGTATAAAAACCAAGAATTGGATCTTGCGATCAAAGAGGTTAATAAAACTGATAGAGCGTCCTTGCTGTGTGGAAAAGAGAAAATGGCTGAGAATGGTCAGGCCAAGTTTCCATTTTTCATCACACAGTATAGTGGTATAGCTCCCATTATATCTAAGACGCTGATCAAACATTGGGGTATTCTCCAAAGAGATCCAATTCTTAAGAGCATCCTACCCAGTAAACCTAAAATAGTGTTTAAAAGAGCAAAGAATTTGAAATCCTCCTTATCACCTAGCTGTCCGTTAGATGGCCTGAGAGATCACCATGTAACATGGCTAAATGATCTTAAAGGCTACTATACATGCCAAAGCTGTATTGGTTGTAAACACAGTAAAAAAACAAAGACTCTTAAATCTAATGTGACAGGAAAAAACTTTGACATAAAAACCTTCATCAATTGTAAAACAAATTTCTGTGTCTATTTGCTGGAATGCCCGTGCGGACTCCAATATGTGGGCCGCACGGGGAGACCCCTCAAACGAAGGTTCGCAGAACATGTTTACAATATTAAGAGGGGTCTCGAGACACATAGTGTCTCAAACCATTTCAGAATACACCACCAACAGAGTCCAGAGGGTTTAGTATGTATAGGGATTGATAATCCCAAAAGCAGTTGGCGTGGGGGGGACAGGCTCAATAAAGTCTCCAAAAGAGAAAGTTATTGGATCTACACACTTAAGACCTTGACCCCCCTAGGCCTTAACATTGAGTTTGACCTTGCAGCCTTTTTGAAGGACTCTTAATCTATCCTTGCCAAGCAGAGTGGGATATTTTATGTAAAACATTCAGGGATTGCATTTATTGAATATATTAATTTTGTAAAATGTGATCTATACCATGATAATTCATGGCTGTTTATATATAAGTATGATTGTTTTATTATTTTATTTTATTTGTTCTTAATTTATCCGTTGTATTGTTCTCATTCATTGCATAGTATGAGGGTGTTTATATGCAGTATGGCAAGGCATTAACCCCGATTACGCTGTTAGTGTCAGAGCTGATCCTCCTTGATCAACATTGCAGCTAAGCCCCACCCCTAGTAGGAGGATCTCTCCATTTGGGTTTGCATATAAGGCATCACACACTAAGCTCCACCATCCCCTGACGAAGTGACCACGTGTCACGAAACGCGTAGGGAGGAGGAGCTTAGTCATTGAACCATCCCAGCCACTGTAGTCCTGCCGCAGGGAGAGCTTCCTAAAGCACTGACGTCACACGCCAAGTCGACAGCGTGTCTGTGTGCAGTGATACTCTCCGGTGTGGTGTTAGGAAATGCAAGCTGCGGACGGCATATTGAGCAATACCATCTGTTATTGCACCATGTGAGTGTATTTTATTACGTTTTATAGTGTTTTAAGCATTAAAGGTCTGTTCATACTACACTATCTTGTACGTATTCCTGTCTCACATTGGTGGAGGTGTCGTTAACGGACGCATCCCCGACGCCATTGAAGATAGAGGGTGTATCCTGTAAGCTGTCTCCTGTAAGCTGTCTCCACGTGGGGTTCGTGTGAGGAGCGAATTAGAAGGGGAGCAAGCACAGATCCTCTCCACTGAACATATTGGCGTTGATTATGTGAGTAGGATTCTTTCACATCTCAGATAGGGCTCTGATTGCTATAACACACTGCGCAATCAGGTGTGTCTGCTTATCTGTTATTTCAGACGGTGTATCCATCTACATCAAGGACATCTATCCCATCTGGAGCATCTAAACCAGAGCCCAACTACCATCTTAAAGACTAGAGATTGCCTTAAAGATCACGGTATCTTGGACTTTAGCGCTGGGGACTTTATATTTGTTTGTTCACTATTTTGTATCAGGTTTTGGAATTACCTGTTATTATTGTCACCTAGCTGCTTTTTTTTTTTTTTTTTTTCTCTTTGTTTATCACAGCATTGTGCAAGTCATTTTGTTATCATTTTGATGTTGCACGAGCACTTATCGTTGTTTTAGCACAAATTGTTATCACTTAGTTTAGTGTAGGTTAGCGCTTTTGGAGGGGTTAATTTCATTGTTTTGCTCATCTATATAATGTTGTATGAGATAAAATGTGATAGTTGATGTTTGTATACATTCTGAACAAGATGGTTGTGTCCCGTCCCCCCCCCCAACTACCCCCTTTTTTCTTTTTGTACCCCACCCCCCCCCCATTTCACTGTTGAAAACTTCAATAAAAATATGTTAAAAAAAAACCCACAAAAATTTAAATATTTCATGTAACACTTTATTTTGCATCTAGTATAGCTACAATAACAGAAGAATTTTGTACAGGTCCTAATAAAGCATTACACAGTATTATCTAAAAAATAAAAAGGAGACCAGGAATTCAAATTAGGTATTAAGCCATAAAACAATAACTTGTCATTATATACATATAAAAAAAAACTCAATATGAGCCAAACATCATAAGGGGACTCCCATGAGCCGATACTCATTTTTAATGCACACGTTTCATCATACGTGTGCCTGTTCATTCCGAAAGGCATTGAGAGTTGGCTGTCCCCAACATAAGCCATGTGTAAGTCAGATTTAGGTCCAATGTGTTTTTCAGTTCAGATGCTCTTTAGGCTCCGCAGCAAAGAATAACTGCACCGGATCGCAAAATCAAAATGACATGGAGTTAGAATAGGGGTATTACACTTCACTCCTTCAGTGCTGGATGTGGTGCTAGCCCCTGCAGCACTAAAGGAGCTAAAGAGCCTTTCCTAGTTCAGAGTATAAGCTCTTGTTTAGGTTACAGTCTTATTCACAAATATATCCCAAAGTTTGAACGTTATTACATTGTTTAGCTGCAACATCTTTATGGCTATATACAGGGTACCATGTGTACAATTTCACTTCCACGTAATTTAAATATACATTTCCTAATTGCAACAAAAAAACCTTTCACAAAAAGCATCACCAAGCTTTAATGCATAGACATCTAAAACCTTGAAGGGAAAAATATGTTATATTGATAGAGAATCTTTATATACTTCACGGTACCCAACGCTGCATCTGCCTAGACAAAAAATAGAAAGTAGGTAGCTTTGGTCTATAGCATGTGTAAGATCTCTTCCACCCAATGGGTAAGGTTTTCTTCATGGAGCGGTCAAATAATGTTCCCTCGCGTCCCTGTTTGAAGGGTTTAGCAATTCTCAGCTATGCAGTACATATAGTGCGGTGTATTCCTTAGCAGGCTGGTCCCAAACATGCAACCACACCACAGTTACTGAGAAAGCAAAAGCAACACATGGTCCAGTTACATTGGGAATTCAACAGATTTGATCTAATTTAAAATAATAGACACTCACTTAAAACTTTGTCAGGTTGATTTACCTTTCATACAATAAGAGGCAATTAATGGAAACCAGAACATAAAATTGCTTTGTTAAAATTCATGTATGTTCGAACACCCTCTTATCAATAAGAGTAGGTCTCCCCTTACCCAATTTACCTATAAAATAACAGCTTCCAGTTTAGATATTGCACCATAACAGCAAACAGTTCATTGTCAAACCTCATCACATTGATACCAACTTGTGCTATTTAAGTACAGTGACTTATGCTTGAATTAATAAATAAAAAATAAGTTACATTTTTAATTTAAAGGGGGATCTTCATGAAGCGCCGATAAGGGGTTATTGGAGTGCCATTAGATTTAACACCAGATTGAGGTACAATGCCTCTTATCAGAGCTTTTTGAGTCCTGGGGAAAATTCTAGTACAGAATGTGTAAACGAGACCGCAGTCACCTGTGTATATCTATTCAAAGTAAATGATTGGTGCTTAGAGGGTAAAATATAGGATATTGACAGTGTTGATCAAAATAGATTTGATCAGAAAGGTTTCCCCCTTTATACAGCACTCAAATCATAAATGGTCTATTGATGGACAAAACAAATGGTCCTGCAGATATGCTGCTGAGAACTGGTAAGTATCCCAGAAATTCTAGTAGTCATTTTGGTCCTGGAGAAAAGTGATTCGATGTACTGTAGGTTGCGATACCTTTTAGCAGACTAACAGTAGAGTTCTTTATAGATGAAATTATAGTGTACAGAGCTTTTGAATCCTCATAGGTTTCAACTGTCCAGCTGCATAAGAAACCTACAGTTTTAAAAGCTGTGTACAGTATATGTTATTCTATGAAGAACTGTAATGCTGGGCTGCTAAAATATATCCCAGTCTACATTGAATCTGTAAAGTTGTTAGAAATGTTGATGCAAAAGCTTTTCCATAGGTTTATGTTGCCCCACCTGATTTAACCACTTCAGTGCTAAAGTGACAGCAAAGCACTGTTTTCTAATTCATCCATTAAAAGTCGCATATTTGTTTGGAGTTGGCTGTTCCGACTAAAAGGTAAAACCTCCAAACTTTAAGAGCTGAAATTTGCCACTCAGAAGCTGCAGAAGTGCAGGTTCAGGGTGTTAATGCAAAATCGAAGCTAAATTTCAGGGTTAAAACAGCCGCAGTACATTCAACACATTTAATTTACAAGTCCATTTGATGAGAAATTCTCTGCGTAAAAGGAATGTTGAAACTTTTCTGAATCAGAATTTGTGTCTCAAATTTGCAAACAGCATTTAACAAAAATAGCTACATCCAAACATTCAGTTGAACAACATAGAAGCCACAGTGTTATTAAACCTAAGTGGCATTCTCGATCGGTTACAGTACACTCAGCTTCCCGTTGGACAAAAAGAGTTCATAAGCAACATGATAAACGAAGGGCACTCATAATTAATGAAAATGTGTAAAGCAATACTTATTAAAGTGCATTTCTATCACTTACAAAATTTACACAAACATTTGAAGTCATTTAATTAGTTTTTCTTTACACCATACAATTAATCAAAGTAAGTGGAGAAACACACAAAAATAGCACTAATCATAACCTAGAATTTCACAGTGCTTCGGCAAATAATCCCCTAGTAAGAAAGAGAAGGTATAAAAGACAATTGACTTAAGGCATCCTTGACTATCAAACCTTGTTCATGATAGATATGTGTATTTGCCAGTGGTTTGGAAGGCAGGCTAGCAAAATAATGTCCAATTGTGGTGGCATTCCAGCGTTGCACACACCAAAAAAAACAGGCCAAACTTCAGTGTGAGTTCAGGAAGTATGTTGCCCGTTGATTTGCTTTTCAGGATTGCGTTCTGAGAAACTTTGTGGTGAAGTGTAAACCTTCATGGAGTACAAAAATAAGAAAAAAAGGTAATAACGCCACTATCCTATATATAAATTAAACAAGAAGGAAGTGCTTGATTTGAAACCCTCGTTCATCAACAGTTTATATTGTATTTTTTGTAAAGTCTACCTTTGTGCTGCTTGGGTGGTAGGATAAAAATGCGCGCTACTATGGTGTACACTGATCATTTTTGCAATTTTCAGGCCATGCTCAACCCATTAGCACACGGAACACTGCAGATATGCCAGAAATGAGAGAGTTTTACTTCCACCAAGTTTGGTGGTAATTACCACTGGTAGCCAACATGTGCGCCCTGATGAACGTGCATAACCACCTTACTCCAACATAAAACCTACAATCCAGCCTTGACCTTAATAAAGTCTTAAGGAAACTCCAGTCTCTTCTGGTCACCCAGTCTGTGTACATCCTTCAGCAACTTGGATGTAAGCTACACAAATCAGAATTGGTTCAAGATTTCATTACACAGATCATCGCTTCCCAAGAATCACCATGCCAAGCAGAAGGTCCACTATTGTAATCCTTTTCTTACGAAATCCTGGTTAGATCAGGAAGAGATTAAGGGAATTTTTCCACCTGAGTTCTAGGAGGAATAAGCCTTCCTGTGGAGTCCATCCAAGCTCTACAACTACTTCTTCTGATCAGGGAGAATCCCAGACAAACAGAAACATTTGTAATTTTTCTACTTCCTCATTCAAAGTTAGTTCATTCCAGTGTAGGCGAATGGAATATGAAGAAATCTCCATCAGTTTACTTCCAAATCGTCCTGATGGGAAGCTTCAAAATACTGGCCACTATTCATTCATCGAGCAGCAAAAGGTGGTATAAACCTCTCAGTGACCACCATGCAGATATCCTGGAAGATGTCCCAGGTCTCTTTGGTTCTTGAAAGTGTATCACTTCTTCTGAAGAAACTTAATTTTATTCCCTGTAAGGAAAAACAGATGAAAGGGTCAATCCCTCATAGGACTGAAGTATACTAATGGCAGACATATAGAATAGGATAAATCAGGGTGATTGATGCATTTTGTTCCTGAATCTGACACCTACAGTAGAAGTTAGTTTGTAAACATGGTGAGCTGAGTCTTGGGAGGGGTTTCATTTCCTTTGGCTACTCCCTTTGGCAGTGCAAACTCAACAAGCCATGAAATCAGATAAGAGCCTCCCCCCCCCCCTTCCCCTTTTCTTTTTGTCTCTCTGATAAGGACTGGATGAACCAAGGGTAAATAAAACACTCTATTGGCAAATACTCCCCCATTCAGGACTCTCTAAAAAATATCATTTGCACGTATATTTTTATTAAAAAAGGAAGAAAAAAAACAAACATGAGCAGCTGAGATTTTGGCTTTAATCTTTTGTGTGCTGAATGGGTTGCAGCACCAAGTTGCCATATCCCCTCCGACACACACGATGATGTGATCGCTCCTCGGGGAGGGATTAGAGTGTCACTGATGACGGATCAGGAGGAGGAGTCCCCTTCCTGACAGATCGCATTCCGCACGTCACCGGGGTGCAGAGCGCGATCTCGTCTAAAGAAAAAAAATGAGCACACAGATTATGACGTAGCTACTACGTCATGGGGACCCAGGAGTGCCAGACTGCCAGTCCTACCGGCACGCAGACGGTTAAATTGTACATTTACACAATACAATTTGCTAGAGGTAGGATTCAGTTAATAAATATTCCAGACCTTAAAATGAGAGAAAACACATTTGTATCATGCCATAAACGAACATACCCAGGCCTCTTAAAAATTTGTTCACCCCACTGGGCTCAGTCTCAGGAAGCGTTTTCAGGTACTCACAGGCACGCACCTCGAAAAGACCTGTTTAAAGGGAAACCACAATTACTTTTTATGGTCAGGAGAAGATGAAGGTTTTGAGAAGGGCTTAGCTGCCTCTCAAAGCCATTTAAAAGTGCGTTTTTGTTGTTGTTTTGTTTTTTAAACAGCCGTGTAACCAGCTTCTTCTGTTAAACTGGGGTCACCCACTTCAACTCACACACATGCATATACTTTCAAGTGGACCGTCATATTATTTCTCCGTACCTTTGACGCCACTTTTTCGGAGCTCGCGATCCTGTGTGAATCCTGCAAACATCTGCGTCTCCATAAAAATGTCCAGGAACTGGCGCACACTGCGGGACGTGTGGGATTTACGGAAAGGCTCACGCTGGAAAACCCGCTCGCCGTTCTCGTTCACGTACATGTGCAGGGAGTAATGTCCCACTATCTCCACGAAAAACCACACAAAGGCTTCTGATACTAGGGAGTTCAGGGTTACATCCTCTGTGGGAACAGGCAGCGATCATTACCCTGGGCTATTCTAACAATACCCGTTTACATTTCAACAACAAAAATATATATACATACATATATATATATATATATATATACACACACACACACACACACACAAATAGACAATACCATTCTGTGGCTAACGAAATACTTTTATTTGTGCGAGCTTTCGAGATACACTGATCTCTTCTTCCGGCGATGTTACAATGAAAAAAGCAAGAAAGGTTTTTACTTAAAAACAGTGCATCCAGGGATGTATTGGTGACTCAAGCCTATCCCTCCTCCCTGTGCAGTATACGATTTATGACTTAATGTGTTAAATGGTCCCTGAATGTTAGTGATGTAAGAGTGTATGTGGGTGGGTGTATATATATATATATGTGTGTACATGTATGTATGTACATGTATGTATGTGTGTACATGTATGCATGTATGTGTGTACATGTATGTGTATATATATGTATGTGTGTATGTGTATATATATGTATGTATGTGTGTATGTAGGTGTGTGTGTGTGTGTGTGTGTGTGTGTGTGTGTGTGTGTGTGTGTGTGTGTGTGTGTGTGTGTGTGTGTGTGTGTGTGTGTGTGTGTGTGTGTGTGTGTGTGTGTGTGTGTGTGTGTATGTTATGTACAAATTTATAAAAAGAGCCCACAGTGTATATAGCGCATTACAAAAGGTGTGGTATAATATACGCGTTTCATCAGACCAAGCTGATTTCATTAGGGCTTTGCAAAATGAAGCAGGGATAGGTTTCACCATACTTGGTTACATTATGGTGACAAAAACCCTCCACAGGAAAGCATATAGCAAATGGAAATATTACTGTGTGCTCATTTGCATGTCTTAGACAGGTCTCCAACCCTGCCTGTCACCACCATTAACACCCAATGACATGCAAATGAGCACAGAGTGCCACCTTTTGCTTCAAAACCTTATGATATTTTGCAAAGCCAGTATAACCAACCTCACACTGATGAGACCCATTAAGGTCGAAATGAGCAAGCATTAGCTTACAGGGGACTATGTTATATGGTTTTGAAGCAAAAGGTGGCACTGTGTGCTCATTTGCATGTCATTTCCCAGAATCCCTTGCTGCAATGGAAGCACTGTGTGCTGGATGAAAATGGTGAAATGCAGGGTTGTAGACATGTCTAACACATGCAAATGAGCACACAGTAATATTTCCATTGCTACAGTATATGCTTTACTGTGGAGGGTTTTTGTCACTTTTTTTTACTCATTATAACGTGTGTGTGTGTGTGTGTGTGTGTGTGTGTGTGTGTGTGTGTGTGTGTGTGTGTGTGTGTGTGTGTGTGTGTGTGTGTGTGTGTGTGTGTGTGTGTATACACACACACAATATTATAATTAACGTTTGAGACACTGACCCTAAAAATCAGTAAGTCCGACTCAAAAACTGAAACGCACAGAAAATTGTTGGAATGCCACAATTTATTTTAACTCTCTTCCTATTCTAAAATGCCACTGGACCACTGACAGAGCCAGGTAAACATTGTGACTATTGATCCGTGTGGTGGTCTATGAAGATGTAGAATCAGCACTTCTATTCCATTGATGAGGTGGTGCACAATATTGGTATTTTGAAGGTACATTTCCAGCTCACCTTCTGTGAAATGTTGCTCGTGATACAGGATGTAATTTCTCTGTTCCAAAATCTGAACCAGTGCAGCCTGGAGCTTGTGAGGTAATATGTCATCTTCATCTGATAACTGTGAAGGAGAAGGGAAAATGTTAAAATTATTAAAAAATATATATATTTTTTAAATGTATGAACACACACACACACACACACACACACACACACACACACACACACACACTTTTTTGCTCACCAATACACCCACACTTATTTTTTATGCCACGTCACTGGGCACACCTTTAAAAAGATGCCACAACAAGGATTTTGGGATGGGAAGGTCATGCAGAGGGAGACTAGAAAACGTGCTCTCTGCACTCAGCGCAGCACCAGCGGGTGGAGGAAACTGGAATAAGGCCAAAGCTACACAGTGAACACCCTGACTCTGGCACAAAGCCCATGGGACCAGACAGAGCTATTGTGTCACGTGAGAATAAGTTTCATAAGCCATTTACAAAGGCCCAGCATGTAATAATTAGGCATGAACCGCTCTATCCTGCTGAGCCATGGCATAATAATATACACTTTAGAGCAGCTGACCTATGTCTGTATAATGCTCTGACTGACAACAGGATACATCTAGCCAGTGTAGCATCACCCATGATACAGGATACAACAACTCTGTTGCTGCCAGGGGGACCAGCTCATACATTGTTGGCCCCTCTGGTTGCAATAGGGTTAAATAGCAGTCTCATCCCTATCACGTCATTGAGATTTCTCCGGTAGGTAACACTTCAATTAAGCACAGATTGCAGCATTATTATATCCTCAGCTGGACATAAACCCTAAACAGCAGAAGCTATATGTATTGTATATTCACATCATACTATGTTTCTGCAAAAGTCTTAGAGGGGGGGGGGGGGTCACCATGAATTTAATACACAATAGCCTACATATTTTAGCAGTTATAAAAATTGTAGGATAGAGTATATTGTCTTTTCAAATAAAAATAAAATAAATACACACCCTCTTCTGAAAATTATTTGGTGAATGTAGCTGCCGACACTGTCAGTTTCTAATGCGCTTTAAACCCACTGCACACATTTACAGACACATGTACATTTCCGCACTGATACACACAGTAATATGGAGACACACACACACACACACCAGGGCACTGATACAAAAACACAGACCCACTGAGATAAATATATATATTTATATTGATATTGATATTGATATACACAGATTTGCACATGTACACTTCCACAGACACACCACACAGATATATACGTGGGTGATACGCCTCCAATACCAGCCACCTATCCTGCTTCTCCCCCCTCCCATTTAAAAGCCCTCAATCCTTTTTAACACATCTTTCATTTATTAATTTGTATTCCTTTTCTGCAATTGCCTCCAGCACCCCTGCTGTGGCTGCCCCACACATTTACTCGCTTTGGGTTTTTATACCAAGTTAAAGTTTCTCACCTGTTGTAGAAACTTGTTTGCACAGAGATCAACTATCAGCACCTAGAAGAAAAATACAACATTAGTTTATTGCATTAAATACATCATAGGCTGTGTGTGAAGATGAAAACCCATCCATTTGGGAACTGAACAAAGGCTGAAATAAACAGCATGCATATACAATGTTTGAAGTGTAATGGTACTTGGGGATACAGGGTCTATTCCATAAGAGAACCTTTTACAGCCCATTCACTTGATCACCATAAAAGGAGTCTACTGGCGCCTAGACAGGTCTTATGGAATAGCATTGCACAGTAAGATGGCACTCATGGTCAGCCAATAGAAAGCTGCAATGTCATCTGTTGCAGCTTCCTATAGGCCAGGTTTAGTAGAGTGCACACCTGGAAACCTCTGCTGTTAACGCTAACTTGCTTCGTCCAGCAGGCAGCACAGGAGCTATTTTCAATGCAAACTACAACGGATCTCATCAGAAAAGCAGTCTTATCCTGAGCCTCTCAGATAAGGCTCTTTGAAGTCAGGTGATTGGCGTGGATTTATAGCCACATTTAATTTTCGCGAAATTAAACACAAAGTTAAAAAAAATGTAAACTCAGTGAGCAGAGAAAACAATAGGGGTAAAAAATAGACAGCATATTATGTATGATGACAACATCTTTAGCCCATAGGGTGCCCTATGATATAGCTACTATGTCTTGAAAGCTGGCAAGCCAGAGACCCTATGACGTAGTAGTTATGCCATTTCGCTTGTTAACTAGGAGAGCAATCTGAACAGAACAAGGAGGACCCGTATCACCATGATGATATCGCATTCATATCATCACTAAAGAACAGCCACATCATCGTGGCTTGCCGGAGGAGTGATGGCCCACTGTTTCCGTGGCCCTTATAGATGGCCCACTGTTGCCGTGGCCCTTATAGAACTCCAAGGGTTACAATATAAACATGCAGTAAGGAACTGCAGCTTAAATGAACACTCACCTCTTCAATGGGAAGGTCACTGAGCAGAGGTAATGAACAAGACAGAATGCCGATGAGAAAGGGAGTGGGTGAGCACACAATGTCAATCATGGAAGCTGGCAGGACAGGGATGTAGGTGTGCTGCCAGGTAAATGGATAGAGCATGGCAACCACAGCGTGACAACACGTAGACAAGGTGCTACAGTATAGAAGAAAAAAAAAAGACAGGGCGTCAGAACAGTGGTTCTCAATCATTAGTTCCATGAATCGGCCCTGTGCCGTCATATGCCTCTAAACATGGAGAGTTAAGACTTGGGATGGGCTGGGTTTCCTATGGCAGCTCTCTATTCATTTTAAGTCAGTGTGTCTTCATCAAGAGTTTGCACACCTCTTCTGTATTGGCTCCCTGTCAAGGACACTGTTGGATAAAGCTAAAGAAAACAATTTATTATAACAAACTTCCTCACTCAGATTCCTGAAGAAAAATAAATCATGCTTAATTTCCAAAGGAACAGCAGCCAAATCTTTGCTTTAAGCATTGTTAGATTTGTTTAAGGAAGGCTATTCGATTGTTAAATTATTTTCAAAATGTTATATTTTTTTGGGATTAGCCACTTGGGTTTGCGCCTTTAAAGCACCATTTTCCTCTTATCCGGCTCCTTGGAATTCAAGCATGTCAGTTACTTAGTTTACCTGTATGACTAAAGATGGCAATAATTACTTTAAAAACAAAAGACAGAGCAATAGGAGCAATTCATTTGTGGCTTTGAGGGCTGGCAAACACTCATCACCAAAAGACATTACATAAAAGATAGTAAATAAAAACTTTGGACGTTTGTTTTATTAAGGAAACTTTCATTTTTTTGTTTTCTTTTTAAATGTATTAAAATGTGAAAATACCAATATTTTGTGTGTGTTTTTAGTTGAAATGTGTCAATCAGCCTTATTTAACCACATAAACATGTGAATGTCCTTTGTTCACCTAGTAGAAACTTCAATGGACCAACCTCAGCGTTCACTATAGAGGTTATTTACACATGGTCCCTTGGGCATTACAAAAACTTTTTTCCTGAGGCAAATAGCTACAGTATGTATTAACTACATCTATGGAGAAAAAAACATTCATGATGATCCATTGGAAGGTATCCAAGAGTCCAAAGTAATCTAGGTTTCTCCATCAACACAATATGGCAAACGCAACACTGTTTAAATATGTTTTGCAAATCTAAGTCTCAAACTCTAAATTGGCACAAAGCCAAATTCCCAACAAATCATATTTTCTGAACACATAACAGAGACAAGAAAGCTTTAGAGGTTCTAAATTAGACAGAGAAGGGTGGTTAACAAAAACAACCATTTTTATTGTCCACCTGCAATTCTATATAGTAACTCTATATTAAATATTCTGTAAAGCCATCTTGCCCTGGCTAGGGTGTATTTTCGCTCCATTCCAATACATGGAGCTGAAGTCTTTCAGAGCTATAGGATGATCATCTCAGATTGTATCGCGTAGGGGCCAGTATGTCATGTTCTGCCTTGCTCACCTGAGATTGTCAGCTACAAAGATGACCCGTCTTTCGAGCAGCAGAGAAGCGAACACCTTAATGAGGCGAGACACGCTAAGGCAGGTAAATAAGCAATCAAAGTCAACATGTTCAAGCCTGGAGTCCATCGGCCTGCACAGCTCTATGACCTGCAGAGAAGGAGATAAAGACATTAGGGAGCAGGCAAAACAAAGTTAATGGGGGTTCATTTTTAACAAGTAACCCCCAAAATAGCCTCTCTTGTAAATGAGATTATCAGCCTTGCTGTTTTTTTCCGTTCCATTTGGATCTAAAAAGCCTGCAGTAGTATCCCCCACCCACATGGCAATCTCTGGTTATCCTCAGCTGCTCCTCCCAAGCAGGGAGAACACGGCTATTTTTCAAGCTGACTACAAAGAGACTTGTCAGAGGAACTGTGTCATCCTGAGCTTCTCTGATCAAGCGCTTTCAAGTCCAGGGATGTCACACAATGTGAGGGGCTTAATATCCATGTTACTGTACAAAACTAGACTGGTGGAAACAGACACTGTATCGTATGGTGAAGGAATCTTTACAAATGTATTTAAATATATTTACACAGGAAACTGCACCTTTAAAAAGGTATGTATGTATATCTTTATTTATATAGCACCATCCATGTACATAGCGCTTTTATTTATTTATACAATGTGTTACCAGGAAGTAATACATTGAGAGTTACCTCTCGTTTTCACGTATGTCCTGGGCCTGCTTTTACAGCAGTAACACACGGGACATAATAGGAATACGCGCTTCAACCTATAAGTAGACATTAGGAAAAGGAGTCCCTGCTCCCAAGAGATGACAAAATATGGAATAATGCAGTAAGTTACCCCCATGGTATGGCAATCCATGTAATTCAACAACTAAACTGTAATACTCATTCATAACCTCATCAATGCATTAATAAACCTACGGTTTAACACACTTATTTATTAATTTGTCAATTCCTCCTTGGACCCAAGTGTACTGGTAGCCGTCACGTGTCCAAGTGCCTGCATTTGTGTGAATAATGTCTCGTTTAGCTAAATCCAACACCTATACGTATTTTAAAATAATTTTTAAAGTTAGTTTGTAAATATGTTGAGAGGAGACTTGGGAGGGGTTTGATTTCTTCTGGCTGCTCCCTTTTGTGTATCGTCCAACAAGTGTTTGCACAAGAAAAGACCCCATCACCCTCCTCCCCTTATCTTTATCAGCTCTCTGATTGGGTTAATAGTAAAGAAACATTGCGCCACTCAGAGGCCCCAATTTGCATTTTTTTTTTAAATAATTAAATCAGCTACATTTTTGCTAGTACCATGGTTTGATTTGTTTAGGGAAGCCAATTATAATGTTACATCATTCACAAAAGGTTGTTTTATGGCCAGTAACATGGGATTGCCAAGGTTTTGGTTACCCTGGGATACTTCGCCAGCCTGGAGCGTAAAGGCCCTCCTGATGCCAGGGGCCACCTGGATTTCCTCAGTTACTCTGAGAAGGCAAGTCCAAGCCTGCCTCCTTATCCCATACAGCAGATGCCCATGGTATGGATACCTCATTTCCTGACCCAGGCAGGAAGCTTTTCACAGTTATCGTCCTCCCGGGCGCTGGGAAGGGAGCCTCCATGACACTGCGCATGAACGGAGACACGAGAGCTGGTGACATTTCTCGCCTTTTCTCCACTTCATCCAGTATCTACAAGATATAAACAGCAGTCGATGTTTAATTCACAGACGAGTGGCCAGCATCAATCCCTCCTAGGACCAAATTGTACTAACGGCAGTGACCTGTTTAAAGGATTACATCTGGGTGACTGATGCCTTTTACACCAACATCTGCCACCGTGAAGTGTAACCCACCGCCCCTTCCTGGTGTTAGTTACTAATGTATTCTAAGGCAATCAGTGACCTAACTAATATCAACAGTGGTCGATAGTTCCATGTGTCATCACAGGGTGGAGCCTATGTGGCAGGGGTATAAGAGTTAGAAGGAAGATTCTGGGAGGTTAGGTTCCAGAAGGAGAGGAGTGTAGGAGCCTCCGGGAGAGGTTGAGAGAAAGCTGCCTCCACCCAAAGAAGAAATTAGGCACCCCTGTCTATTGGGGTTTAGGTAGGGACAGTATCATAACAGTTAGGATCCCTACAACATGGACAGACATATGCAGGTCCCAGAGAGGGAATGCAGACATGCCACAGAGAGCTGCAGAGATAGCGCTCTAGGATGTCAGGGGACCAGCCCTACAATAGGATCATCATATTCCGTCTACAGCCCCATAGAAAGTAGCAGTGACCGGTCTTGAAAGTGTGTAAGATTAACCTCTACAGGACAGGATCTCGGAACGGTGCCAGAAATAGCAAAATCACATGGATAATGTTAAGCAAGCGAAACAAGGAGTGTTCAAAGAAGGCACCCAGGGAAGAATAATGTATAGAGTGATAATAATATGGATGAAACAAGGTACAACAATGTCAATCTTATTGTAAATGTGAATGCAGTGTTCCCAAGCCTGGGAACATGAATACAAATTGAAGTCGTACTATAAAATCTCCTGGTGCCCATCTTTTCCCATCGCCCAGCTGACCATAGCCAGCACCCTGAGACAAGGTAAATGTATGGTGATGTTCAATACACAACTACACAGATGTAACCTCCCTAGAGAGCCATAGAGGGAGGGTTACATAAATACATGGTGACTGGAGGTTTGGGAGAAGATTCATTTCCTCTGGCTGCTCCCTTTTATCTGATTTAATGTGGTGTTCAACAAAAGCTTGCACAGACAACCCCCCCCCCCCCTTTCCTCTCCCTTCTCTTTATTGAACCTCTGATAAATACAGGGGTAAAGAAAACATTGATTGACTAACACCCCTCTCTCCCCCTGCTGCTCAAAAGCACCTAAGAAATGCAACTTGTAATTAATATCCAGAAAAACAAAACAAGCCACATCTTTGCTTTTAGCATTTTTGAATGGTTTACAAAATGGTTTTTGTCCGACTACATGGGGTTGCACCATAGAAGCATTAATCGCTTAGCTAACCCCCCTATTTTTAGGGAAGGTCTTAACAGACAGGTCTCCAAGTGAAAGACTGTGGTAGCCATTTATCAGGACACTCAGAACCTGTCAACACATTGGGTTTCTGCAAGTCTCGACACTTTCATATCAAGTCCTACATATTTTTAGCATCAGAGACTTCAATGCAGTCTCACTAATTTAAGTGAGCAGTTTCCCATTAAAATGCGAGTTTCTGGTCTGAGCCCCCCAAACCTCACTTATTAGGGACACTTCTGAGACTCCACTCGCTGTCTGAGAGTCAATAGTCTCTGTCCTAGCTTCCTGTCAGCAGCCATTTTAGAACTCCCAGAAACTCGATACTTTTATGCATTGGTGGGTGGTAAATAGAAAAATATAAGGAGCACACAAAAGATTGGATGTGTCAAAAGACTAAATGTATTTATGCATCAGAATTAGTACAGGTAACGTTTCAGGACCCTTCGTCCTTTCCTCAGACGAAACACCACTATTTTTCTTTTTACCACTGTTACATAGGATCCAGCTTTGGGACGCCGAGATCAGCAGGAGGCAAGCACCAAAAGTAACTACTTTGCCAATTTTTCTTAATAGTGGTGTGCCATTTATACCTTGCTTATGCATTAGTGGGCAACAGGCAGCCCGGAGTTTACCTTCCAGCTTACTTTTGCAAAGTTATTAAACCTTCCTCTGCCAGAGGCCTGAAATACATTCCTTGCGATGTCACTAAATACGGTTAAGTGGGATTGCATCTCACAATGGGCCATATGTAATAAGCGGTGCTATTCCTGTAAAACCCGTCCCTGAGTCGGAGGACACTTTACGGCCCATTCATATGTTGGGCCCTATTGACAACAGCAGTTATCGCCATTCACCTCCATGACATTACCATGGTTACTGGATGAGGTCTATGCGCCTTTCCCTTACCTTAGAGAAGAGGTTGAAGCAGCCTAACCGACTGACCATACAATACACTTCAGGCAGCCGGGTTCCCTTACCGTGCGGCTAAATTGGAGAAGATAAAATTGGATAAGTTGAAGCATTACAGTGGTGATGGACAACGTTTAGCCCTTTTCAAAGGGGCTATGCCCACAGTAGATTACCGTTAACACGATGGTGGAGGTGCCTTAACAACAAGTAGCCATCCTATCATGTGCCAGATTGAACGACAAACAAATCTGCTTTTACTAAACCTTGGTGTAAAGCATTTTAGATTGTATTTGAGCAAGATTTAAGCAACATGCATTATATAAAATAGGAATACCTCAAATAAATCTATTTACAAATGAAGTGGATTTATACTATTGTAAATAAGGAAAGTAGTAGCACTCCGAGGATGAAAATTAAGAAATAGTGGTACTCTGCATGCCCTATTAGCATTGCTGCCTCCACGAGGTCTACATAAAGATACCATGTCCTGGTATAACCAAGGCAGCCCCAGTTTTCAGAGGTCGGTAGAAAAGCACAGTTGGGACAAGTCAAGTGTACCATGCAGACACCATAAAACTAGGTTTTTTTTTGTACAGTACCACAGGTGACATTTAGATCGGCCCCATAATCTATTACCAATATATTGCTGGTTTATGTAGCAGCTATAGATGTGCAAAGGTCTTTAAACGTGGTTTATAAAATGTTTCTCACATTTATATTAAAATGTCACGTTTTTGTGAAACCTTTCATGAAAGTTCACATTACTCCCAAATGTGCAAATATAGACTTGGGTTGCAACATTTTTCACTAGATTGCAGCAAAATTGTAACCAATTTAGCAAAATGGCAACAAACGTACTTATGTAACGGACCACATGACCCTACACTGACGTAAGGCTTGGCGAACTTTTTTGCTGATCTTTACGAAAGATTTCGCAATTTTCTTTAGTCGAATTTCAACTTGTTTGAAAACGTCAGCAATGTTTTCTCACATCTTCTAGCAATAGCCAATAACTAGTGATGTCAGCTTGTGATTTGGTTCATTCAGGGCCAGGAGAACCAAACGGGTCACCCATCACTAATTTTCTCAGTCACATTGGGTTTTAAGCATCAGAGCCTTGAATGGAGAATTCAATGGAATCTCACTGCTAAAAAGGAGAGCATTTTCCTGGGACAGAAACCTCAAATCTTACTGCTTTCTGTCTTTGGAGTTTATATATCTTTGATATATACACACACACACGTTTTCCAGATATCAGAAAATATTACACATACACACAGACTTACCAGAAGTTTTTTACAGTACCCAAACCATCTGCTCCCATCTTCCCCAGTGAGAACAAACGAAAATGTTTCGCTAAAATAAAAAAAATGATTGTTATAGACATTTAGAATACAGTTTGTCGGTCAGTGGCGTTCAGTAGTTGTCACCCTGCGTTCTGTAGAACCCTCGTGTGTGAACAGGTTACTATGGGTTTACTGGGACCAAATTTGGTGATGTCTGATGTTTTATTCTTCAAGACCCAATGATTTTATTTTGCCATATATAAATCATTCCAAATTATATATGTTATATCATATCTATAAATTATATAAAAATGGTGCTGGTTTATTTAGAAACTATAAGACCTATCAGAGCAATATAATATTTACGGATATAGCATTAAGGAGTTGTGGTTCCACAATCAATACATTTGAAAGGGTTTCCAGACACACGGCATTTATAAACGGTTTCACTTGTGTTAAGGTTGCAAACTGACATATAAACTGTTGCAAATCAAGGGTTTATGTTTCATACCAATGCGCAAAGGAAACAGCCTATTTTAGGGAGAAAATGTGTTTGAAATATTTTTACACTGAGTATACACTCCCTCCACATCCCACTTATACATTAGATTGTAAACTCTTTGGACCAGGGTTTGTGATGATTCTGCTTTATTCTGTAAAGCACAATGTATATTTAAAACCAGAGAGAACATGGAAGGTTCAATAGGAGCTTATAGGGGTTCTGTATGTGAAGCACAATGTATACCAGAAATGTTTTACAAAACCAAGAAAAGTGCAGTTGTAATATTAATAGGACGCGTCACCCAGGATATTGGAGTTTGTTGAACTAGAGATTCAAATATACTGCATTAAAGAGCGGTTTTCAAGAAATTACCTTTTCAGATTTGAAGTAGGAACCCAGTCTTCTGAATCCGGAAAGCAAAACTTTGGGATGACTTTAAGTCTCTCTTCTGTGTCTTTAGATTGCCTCAACGGCTGATCATTCTGTTAAAAAAATGAGCAGAGACAGGCTGAGATCAGACATTTTCTCAAAAAGAACATTTAGAGGGTCGGTCTCTCCTAGGACCAAAGTGATCTTGGAACGGTGACATAATACAAGTATCTGATTTGCTTGAAACTACGCTAGGAGAAACGCGATAAATATTAATTGTTTCTAATGTAGAAGACTAACTTGAATGGTGATTAAATATTTCCAAGTAAACTAAATACAAAGTTTATTTTAAAAAAAAAAGGGGGATTGACCCGCTATGTTGGATGGTCCCAATACATGTCTCAAGCAGGTTATGTAAAGGGGGCTAGAGTGACTTCCAATACATTTTTATATGGGGTGTGTAGGAAGAGTTGTGTCAGGGTTATGTCACTGAAGTTCATGGAGGCAAGTTATGTAGAAGAGGGTCCTGGGTTTTAAATTGTGAGAAGTACTGAAGTCTAGGGAGAATAGGGAGACATGAATGCACGGGAAACTGATCCAATAGTCTCCTGCTCTTGAAAGAGTGTATCATGGTGGCAACTGCTCTAATCTCTTTCCAGATTGCAGGGATATATGCGATTAAGAGGGTGATCCCATTGAGTCATTTCTTGGAACAAATAATGAATGTGATCCTAAGTTTCAACAGGGTGATGCTATAGTAAGACCAAGGCTCAACAATTGATGGTGATTCCATTGAACCTTATAAGGGTAACTGCTGCACTTGAGAGCGATCCTATTGAATTTATAACAGCTACTGATGTGTGTACCAAGGTGATCTTTACTTTTATACTCTTGATATTGTCTATGGGGGTTTATGCCCAATGTAAGGTGGTTTCATATAGGGGCAAACTCTGGCAGGTCATCTTGTTTTTTTAGAGGGTGTCCCAGTTGTAGTGTTTAGGGGGAGAACAGACTGTGCGAGATTGTGACCCTGAATTTTTAGAGGGTCGAACCATCGAAATCTATAGTGTGAGGTTTTGTGTATAAAAGGGTGAGTGTTGATGATTGACACCCTAATATAGTTGAGGTCTTTACCTTATTAGGATACTGCTGTGTTATATGAGGGATGTAGCCATTTCCTGATGGCTTCTTCTGCAGAGAAACCACCACGAAGAACTCAAACAGCTGCTGCTCCTGGAACTCTATGAGGTCTCTCTCCAGTGTCTGATAATGGGGGTTCCGCTTTAATGAGTTCTGTACATGAGCTAAACGCTTATTGTGCTCTGGAAACAAAAAACACTGAAATAACTACAGGTTTTTACAACTCTGTTAAGAAATAAATTACAGAGTGATGGTACTCCTGGGCAACACTACTTTTTATTTGTAAGCCTTCCGTATCACTTCTTGTTTACAAAATTGTTGTCCAACTTTATTTTGAAAGAATTAAAGATTTAAAATTTGAATATTGTAAAAAAAAATTCTAAAAGGATCAAGCCCACATGACCAGATACAGTGACATGAAAAGACAAAAGAGAGCAGCCAGTGTAAAATCAAACCCATGCCATGTCTCAGCTCACCATGTTAACAAACTTAAAACATCTTGTTTATAGTTGTCAGATTTCAATTGAAAGGTAAAATCAAGTATTCAGATGTAACCCGTTAAACATTCCATGGCATTAGTGCACCTTCATCCTAACAGGGATTGTTCTGTGATGAAGGACCCTGCTATCTGGTGGCACAATTTATCCCCTGCAACATCATACAGTGATCAGTTGGTTTAAGCCTCAGGGTGCTCAGTAAAATTCTGCCACTCTTCTCCTGGTAATTTAAAGATTGAGTAACATCATTGTTATGGGCGTTATAAGGTTAGGGAAGGCAGGTTACGAGTCCTGCCCAAGCTTCAGGTAAACACGTGCTGATTTTCCTGTTCCACATCGATGGTAACTAGCCTGGTCTGACCAGATCAACCAGGTATTTATGAATTCGAAACCTATTGTCTATCTTTGTCTTTGAACTTTTATATGCAAGAGAGGATTGCCAATGTCACATCATGCCAGCTTTATGCAGGAGTAGAGTTGGGATATTTTGGACAAAGATAACATTTGAAGGGGCCCCTTTGGTTCCTGGGATATTTGTTATTTTTTGTACCAATGTTTGACACAAAAGGAAACTACAAATATGGCCATGGGGGTCACAAATAGAAAGTCAAGTAATCTCCCGATGTACCTTAGGTTCTCTTGTACCACCCTAGTAGAACTTCCCAGCCTCCGAACAATATCCTTGATAAAGCATGTATACCTAAAATAGAAAACTTACATCTACTGCCATCCTTCGTTAAAAGGAGATTACCCTCCTAGGACCAAAGTGTGTCAGCGACATGTTTAAGGGGTGACGGTGACATCTGGGCGAGAGATTACTTTTTATTTTATTAAACCAAATCTGACAAGTTAAAAAAAAAAAAAGCAGTTTTGAAAAGTTAGTTCAGAACATGGTGATCCGAGACTTGGTGGTGTTTAATTTGCCCTGGCTGCTCCCTTTTGTCTGATTGCCACTGTGTGCAACAAGAGTTTGTACAGGCAAAGCCTCCACCTGTTCCTCTCCACTTACCTTTATTGCCTCTCTGACAAGAACAGGGAAGGGTAGAGAGAACACTTGATTGCTAAACACTTCCCCTTTCAAAGGCCCCTAAATGCAATTTGTATTTCCACCATTCCCTCAATAATGAATACATTTCATAACTTTACTCACTTTTTTGACGATCCTCTGTCTCACTTTC
The DNA here is from genome assembly GCF_040206685.1 of Ascaphus truei. Taxonomy (NCBI): domain Eukaryota; kingdom Metazoa; phylum Chordata; class Amphibia; order Anura; family Ascaphidae; genus Ascaphus; species Ascaphus truei. The sequence continues at coordinate 69,616,690 of NC_134491.1, forward strand.
AGTTTCACTGGCTTCACCTGAACAAAAATATATGATTGTATGAAAACCATGTATATAAAATGTCTTGCATTTGCCATCATCTCTAAATCAGATTAACTAATGTGGGTTACATCTATTGAAAGATATTTTAATCTACAAAGTAGAGGTTGCGAAAATGGCGTTCAAAAATAAAATGTACAACAATACAAGACTGTTACTTTTTTTTGTTATCTTGGTGACTAGTAGCAGATAATTTAGTTTACCCTAAAGGTTACAAAAGGGGTTTATTATATGTGATGTGTGTATAACAGGAGGTTACCTGGAATATGATAACACTGGTACTATGTATTTGCCAACTTCTGGGAGAGAGTTATTATGCATTTTATACTCCTTGATTAAACTTGGAATTAAATAATTATTTTCTCCTTGACCTTGGGTGATAAAAGTGACCCTGGTCACGGGAAAGTGACAAACAGACAGAATACACCATTACAGGCCATGTCAGAAGGTCTTCACTCTCAAAAGATATCAAACACAAATTGGGTATAAGAATGTGTTTGACCCAAACAAGGTGTACTCAACTGAGCATAAATTCGGGGTGTGAAAGATACATCTTTGACCCATGACCCCCTGGGTTTTGTTATTGAAAAAGATTCTAGATTGAACCAAAACATTGACCATCTAATAAACGGTATAAACTTTTTTTTTTATAAGTCCTAGACATATAAGGGGCCTGTTTTTGTCATAGACATGTGCGCATGCAGGGGGGGCGGGGGGGGAAAGGGCAGCACAGACTGCAGCTTTAACCACCGTAAACCCCACAAATCTGGTCTTGTTTAATCAATGCAGCTTTCTGCATTAACCCAGCAGTGAAGGGGATTTTGCAGATGAACATCTGAAATATATACCTTTTGAAGGAGCAGCCGCTTGGCCCGTGTAGGTCTGAACTTTAACCCTCTTCTTCCCACGCTTAGCATCAAATATATCCTGTATTTTAATCACCAGCTGGAAACAGAAGAGGAAGGTGAATTGAATGGTCCATGTTTCACAATTAGTGAAGATATATGCATAAGGTGAGCTGGTGAATACACACACACACACACACACACACACACACACACACACACACACACACACACACACACACACACACACACACACACACACACACACACACACACGTATTAGGTGATACCCTTTTTATTTGGACTAACAGTTTATGACATAGGACAAGCTTTCGAGAGTTCTCCGCTCTTCCTCAGGTCTGTAATACTGCTTAACAAAGGAATCTATGGCTAAAACAGCATCCCCTTCCCCCTCCATGCTGTCCCTTGTCACTGTTTTATTACCCTTCCAATGTCTTCAAACACTAACTTTCTCACCCTACCTTATCTACAGTACATGTTTTTTTTTCTGCTCTCCTAAGCCCTGTTTTAGCCATAGATTGTATTGTATGTCTTTATTTATATAGCGCCACTAATGTACATAGCGCTTCGCAGCAGTAATACACGTGACAATCATATAAATAACAAATATTATAAATAACAGGTCATGGGAATAAGCGCTTCAGACATAAAAGTAACATTAAGGAAGAGGAGTCCCTGCCCCGAGGAGCTTACAGTCTAATTGTTATGTAGGAAGAACGTACAGAGACAGTAGGAGGGAGTTCTGGTAAGTGCGTCTGCAGGGGGCCAAGCTTTATGTAACGTGTATAGTATTTGCCACGGTGCTACTCATATTCTTCTTTAAGCAAGTGTGTCTTAAGGTGGGTCTTTCCTTTGTTAATCAGTATTACGACCTGATGAAGAGGAGAACTCTCAAAAGCTTGTCCTATGCCATAAAATGTTAGTCCAAAATGAAAAAGGTATCACCTAATACTGAAGAACTCATTTATTCTGCACTGTCGCAACTGGACTAACACGGCTATTTCCATTTTATTCATACACACACACACACACACACACACACATAGATCGATGCACACAACCAAACAACATTATGCATTACAACAGACTAGTTATATGTTGTTCATTCAACATAATCTTTTTTTTATTATTAACCTCTGCACTGCTGCAATTTCTCCTCTGGTGTTTCCTTAGTGAACTCATTATCTATATCTATATATTTATTATATTATTAATTCTACTGAGAAGAAAAAAAAAAAGAAAAAAAATCATTTACAAGTAAAAACAATTTTTATTCATTATTAGACTTTTATACTTTTTTTTGTTTTTGTTACGACTCTGCAAATGCCATATAATTTTTTGTCTTGTTCTCAACGTATTGTTCCATATGCCATATAATAAGCAGACACTCATACACCCCAGTGGGTTAAATTAAGATCAATCAATCAAGCTTGGACTATATAAGGGCTATTAGTCCCTCCATCTTCTATATCCCCTAATGAAGTCGCCAATACTGTTGCAATGAAACGCGTACGGTTACACAATAGGACTGTTCACCAAGGAGTCTGGGAGAAGCAAACAACACTATACGGAGAGGAGCTGTAGAACCAGGAGAGGTATCACGATTGTGCTGGGGGACTACCATGTGGATACACATCTCTGAAGTGTACCCAGATCCCGAAATTGATACACAGCACACACCACTCACTACGAGGTTCCAACTCTCCATCTGAGGAATACCCGTGACTACCCAGATGAACCTTGTACAGATTCTATGCGCATGTTCTATTTACTTTTGTGAGTGGCATAATTTTATATCTTATTTTTATTAAAATATTGTACCGATTTACGCCATGGAGGCCGAGCTGCCTTTTTTTGATATACATACACAAATAAATCAATACACAAGGCCAAACAACAGCCCACTTTTCAATAAAGCTAAGAGTAGATTAAATTATCACAGGAGTCAGCAGGGGTCATAAGAGAGTCATTGAGCAATCTGACCGATCAGGATAACACAAAGCAACCTAACAGCCATTGTTGGAGGCAGGATTTTTTTTCTTCCCCCTTGCGACATGGGTTTGTTCATTTGCCGCCTTCTGGATAAATAGAACTATAAATATAGAACGAGTACCCCACCCAATTAGACCATTATTGTTATTTAGCCCAGGGTTAGGGTTAGGGTTACGTTGATGTAACAATCGTTATTGCCACTTCAGAAATAACCCAGAAAATACTGTATCGTGAGCGTTAAAGAGATAACGCACGTATTACCATTGTTTCAATGGCGCTCGTGGTAAATCTGGCGGTAGCGATAACTCATCATACTGCGTTAACAGGAGTAAACGCCTGCTACATCTGCATGCAGTATAAGTGTGATAGTATTAGAGCATGGGTTCCCAACTCCAGTCTTCAACAGGTTAAGTGTTAAGGATATCCCTTCTTTAGCACAGGTGACTGAAGCAGGAATATCCTGAAAACCAGACCTGTTGTGGGGGGAGGGAGGGTCTTGAGAACTGCGGAGTTGTACCCCTGTATAAGATGGTATGGAATACCACTACTTTTATATTTTCAAATATATATATATATATATATATATATATATATATATATATATATATATATATATATATATATATATCTGTAACACTACTTTTTTGAAACCCTGGACATACTGTAGTACTATGTTTTCAACCTAAATGTCAGCATACCCTAGGGAATTTCTTTCTCTTCTTAGCAGTGGTCTCTCCTCCCCTAAACACCTTCCATTCCATCAGGGTCACTGGCAGAGTGGAATCCTTTGAAATCTTCTTGTGGATGTAAAGTTTTGTGCTTTTGAGCTCCAGAGTCTGTCTTTTCAGAAAGTTTGGCTTTGAAGATATCTAAAAGAAGCAAAAAGCAACACATGAAATGTATACGCAGAACTGAAACATGGCAGTGAAATATATTATATGTATTTCAAAATGTTTTGAGAGAGGTCAGAGATTAGGACCGAAACGTCGAACCAAGTCACAATAAATTACAACACCATGCAAGTGCCTTCAAACATGCTCTCATAGGTACAGCTGTTTATTCTTGCATCCCAAATGCATAACCTTACATTTATCTGTATTAAACCTCATCTGCCATTTACCTGCCCAAGTTTTCAGTCCCAGTACCGATCCCTGAGGTACTCCACTAACTACTTTAGCCCAACCTAAAAAAGTCCCATTTATGACAAGCCTCTGTTTATCCTTCAACTAGTTTTCAATCCAGGTGCATATATTTTTACTGAGTCCAAATTTGCTTTATTTTGTACACCAACCTTGTGTGGAACCGTATTAAAAGCCTTTGCAAAATGCAAGTAGACCACATCAACTGCATTACCCTGGTCTAAATTCCTACTTACCTCCTCAAAGAAACAAATAAGGTTAGTTTGGCATGATCTATCCTTCAAAAATCCATGCTGACTATTACTAATAATTTTGTTTCCCATTAGGTATTCCTGAATATTATTCCGTATTAAACCTTCAAGTAGTTTCCCTACTATTGAAGTCAGGCTTTCAGGTCCGTAATTCCCTAGTTGTGATCTAGCTCCCTTTTTAAATATAGGCACCACATCTGCTTTGCACTAATCTTGTGGTACTGAGCCTGTGGAAATTGAGTCATTGAATATTAAATGTAATGGTTTTGCTATTACTGAACATAACTCCTTGAGAACTTTTGGATGTATGCCATCGGGGCCAGGTGCCTTATTTACTTTATTTTTTTCAAGCTGCCTATGAACTTCTTCCTCAGTTAACCAATTGTTCATTAATATGGAGGTTGTGGTTTCCTCTTGCGGCACTACAATTGAAATGGATTCTTCCCTGGTAAACAGAGAGGCAAATAATTTGTTTAATACCTCTGCTTTTCCCTTATCTCCAATAATCTACCTGCCCATTTTACACTGAAGGGGTCCTATATTTTCTTTTCTGATTTTTATTTTATTAATGTACTTAAAGAACTTTTTAGAGAGTTGATTTTACTTTCTATTGCAATCCTTTATTCATTATCCATTTTTGCTGATTTGATTGCCCTTTGCAATTTTTGTTACATTCCTTATAATTCTGATACGATGCCTCCATCCCTTCTGACTTAGAGAATCTAAACGTCTGCCTCTTCTTTTCCATTTCCTCCCCTACCTGTTTATTTAGCCACATTGGTTTTGACTTATTTCTTTTATACTTATTACCCAAGGGTATACACTGATAAGTGTGCTTTTCTAACAATGTTTTAAAGACTGCCCATTTATCTTCTACATTTTCCCTGCAAAAGCATCATCCCAATGTATTACTTGTAGATAAGTCCTCAGTTTATTAAAATCTGCCTTTCTAAAGTTTAAAGTCTTTGTTGAACCCAAGTAATCTGATTTTTGATAATTTATTCATTTCAAATGAGACCATGTTATGATCACTGTTACCCAAATGTTCCAGGACTTGAATATTTGTTATTACTTCTACATTGTTTGATATTACCAAATCCAGTATTGTCCCTCTCGTGGTTAGTTCCTCAATAATTTGGGTCATATAATTATCTTTAAGCACCCCCAAAAACCTCTTTCCTTTTGTTGTAACGCTAATCGCATTGCCCCAGTCTATGTCTGGATAATTAAAATCCCACATTATGCAAACATGACCCAGTTTTGATGCCTTCTCCATTTGCAAAAGTATTTTAGCTTCCTCAATCTCACAGATATTTGCTGGTTTGTAGCACATTCCCACAAACATTTTCTTTATACTTTTACCTCCACTGCTAATTTCTATCCACAAAGTCTCTACATTTTCATCATTGCCTTCATAAACAGCTTTCCTTATAATACCTCCTCTTCTATTTGCTCAATCCTTCCGAAAAAGGGAATAAGCCTCTAAATTAACTGTCCAGTCATGAGTTTCATCCCACCATGTTTCAGTAATGCCTATGATATCATACGGCTCCCGTGTAGCTATTAATTCAAGCTCCCCCATTTTATCTGTCAGGCTTCTTGCATAAGCAAACATACATTTTTTTTCAGCCTGTACTATTATCTTATCTGCTCCTTCCTTTCTGCGCCAACTTGGTTTAGTCTTTAGAAGTTTTCTAGTATTATCTGTATTTACTATGAGTATCTCGCTGCTTGCCAAACGCGCACTTGTCCCCATTCTAACTCCATAACGCCTTGTTAGCTCATCTATTCTATTTAGTTCGTTATCCGTTTCATCCCCCTCCCCCCTCCATCCTTGTTTAAAATCTCCTCCAACCTTTTTAGCATTCTTCCCCCTAGCACAGAAGATCCCTCTTCATTGAGGTGCAATCCGTCCCTAGAATAAAGATAGCACCTCTCAGAAAAGGAGTCCCAGTGCTCTAAAACCCAAAACCCTCCTTCCTACACCACTTTCTTAGCCATGCATTAACCTCCCTGATCTCTGACTGTCTCCCTGCGGTAGCGCATGGCACTGGTAGTATTTCAGGAAATACTACCTTGGAGGTCCTTGCCTTAAGCTTTTGGCCTAAATCCCTGAAATCATTTTTTAGGACCCTCCATCTTTCTCTAAGTTTGTCATTGGTGCCAACATGTACCAAGACCGCCGGGACAATCCCAGCCCCTCCCAACAATCTGTCTACCCGTTCCGCAATGTGCCGAACCCGAAAAGAAAGTAGTTACCGGTGAGCCCTGGTGCAAATTTTTTTTTTTTTTAAAAAGGCCACCCTATCCTTAACATGCCCATCTGTAACGTGGGTCCTTATGTGACAATGACAGAGTGAGCCCACCCAGGCATTGATTGCCATCCGGCTGCACATATGGTAGTGCCGCCACTGCTTGGAGAGCTTGCTCCTTTAAGCTGCACGGTCCTGGAATTCATGTCTGCAAATTCAATGTACAGCGCCAAGTGCACTGCTGCGTTCTAGAGGTTATTATTTTTATTAAAGTGTGAGCAGTCACTCTCCTGAAGCAGAGCTGGAAACCCAACATTTAAAAAAAAAAAGTTGCATGTTCACAATACACATTATTACCATCAACTTCCTGGAAATCACACAAATTACAGTGCAAGTGAAATATACAATATACAGTGTAAAGTGGTATTATATAAAAAAAATTTTTTTACATGAAACAAGAAGTCCCCTAGAGCTGAACTCCCAGGACCCCGCGGTTGCACGATTGATTTCATTTTTTACTTTTACAAAGATGCCAAGGCTTGTGGTATATGATATTAAATGTGTGGGCATGCCGGATCCACAATACATGGTATTAAAGGGGTTAGAAAAACACAGTCATACAGATTGAGCACCATTTATCTATTTCCTACCTTGGGTGCTTTGATAGTGCTTCGTGGAGGGGGTAATTTCCAAATGGAGGGGACCCTCCATAAAGGTAAGGGAGAGATTTTGATATCCTCATACGGGTTCTCTCTGGGTGGATCTGAAACAAGAAAAACAAAGAGGGTGTTGATAAGATTAACCCTATCGCTGCCAGACATGGAAAACAAAAATCCCAAAGACATTACAAAAAGCTAAAAACTATAATCTATCCACACACACACACAATAATTAATATATATTTCTGTTCTCTTTTACCTTTGCCGAGAGGATATTTTTATATCCCACGTGTAGCAAGGAATTGGACGGGAAATTTATGCCAACAAGACCTCAAGGATCTTGTCTCCAGTTTAGCAAGTAAAGGAAGTACAAAGTCAATTAAATATAGCAATGGAATGGAGGAGAGTGCTGCTAAAAAGGGATGATACTCAATGTAGTGAAAGACCTACACATAATGTCCTCGTAGATATTGTCTTCAGACACAGTGTGATAGAGAGTGGATCTTGAAGGCTCGTTGGGTTCTTCGGAGATCTGCGGGTGGTTTGCTTGTTGCATGAAGCGTCGGAACGTCTGAACATCTTCAAACTCAAAGGATTTCCTACAAACAGATTACAACTGATCAACTGCAGCATTTCACTAGTATTTATTTCTAGAAATAAATCAAACATTGTTGAAAGGCGAAAACATTTGGTAATATGGGCAACACACACATAGAAATTGATGGCAAATGAGAACCAACTAGCCTGTCCCATTACCTATCCAATTTGAAATCTCACATCCCATTAGATCTTTGCCCTCCTTTCATACACGTATCCAAACCCCACACAGTTTTGAATTCACTTGCGGTGTCACTGATGTTGAATTGGTTCTATTATCTCTATTTCAGAAGGTGGGAAAGGTAATGCACTGTGCATTTCTTGCTTCTCATAAGTTAATACACCACTATTAATCCAACCACCATTCTAAAAAAAGTGTGGAAATCCTGCCTTTGCCATTTCAAAATATTATTAGTCATTAAAAAAATATTTTACAGCAACAGGATAGATACGCTTCCTAACACCATTTTTGCCAGACCTAAGGCTTTATAAGTTAGGCTAGCAACAGGGCTCACAGTCTCCTGTGAAATGGGCCCCAAAGTAGAGGTGATCTGGTCTGCCACCCCTTAACTTCTAGGGACCACGGTGATAAGACGACTTTGATGGAACTAACCCATTAAATAGGTCACTGTGCCACTTTAATCATACGGTACATCGGTCTGACACTTTAACCCATTTAAATAGGTCTTGGTCATTTGGTCCCACTGCTCTTACATGAAACGGACCCTTTAGCTCAACAAATGCATCACTGGAATTAAGTCAATACTAATCCTTTAAACCAATAAAACATGTCACAATCATTGGGCTACATTGGTCCTACAGTTTACATCCGGGAGACTTTCTTAAATAAACTCACATTCTTGGGACCATGCGGAAAAAAAAGCATGATTTTGCCCTCACTGAAAAATAATATTTTTTCTTATGTAGCGTCAACAATGTATGTAGCATAAATAATTATTCCAGCAATGAGTCAATGCAAATGTTCGAAGATATCCAAGTTTTCTTTGCAAAGCGTCTGCTCATCTCTAATAATAATAATAATAATAATATCTCTATTATATATTACTGCAGTGTACCCAGCACTGTACATTGACTTTTTCAGGCACAAGTACTCGACTCAGAGTTTACAACAGGGAGATAAAGGCACTAGCTCATAGTTACAAGCAGCAAGAAATGCCTTTGATGCAGGTAAATCTGGTTAGATTCTAATTGTTCTTACCACTTTTACTTTCTCAGCCCTATATAAATCCGAATATGCTACTTTTGGTGTGCACTAATATGTTATTTTCCCAATATTCTTTACGCCCACTGTTGAAGGAATGTTTCAACACCAAGTGCTCAAATTTGTTAATGGGGGTGTGTGGGGGTGGCCTAATTAAAGTGTATTTTTTTTTCTATACAGACTGCAGTGCATTGAAGTTTCTTGTTCTTCTGCTTCACCCTCTGTAGGGACCACACACACCGGCCCTTATTCTTCAACTGTTATTTCATGTGGCAACACCAGGAAGCGGATAGTTCTATGCTGTTCCACAAGACAAGGAACCCAGAGTGATTAAATCTGAATTCACTGCAGCCTCTCTTACATCTCCAATACCCCAATATTCCAGGGGAGATTGCCAAGATTTCTCAATCATGTTATTTGAATGTTAATCTTTTTGCATTCAAGTAAAAAGTAAAACGGGTGCTAACCCCTTTGTGGTCAGAGGCACCTTCAACATAGAATGCAGACAATTTTATATATCGTATGCGTGTTCCTTATCCTATTCTATTAACACTGTCAAACTAGCAAGCGGTGCAAGTATGTGCACATAAAATAGTCTGATACATTGAACTTAAGAGATACAAAACAGGTCACACTGTATACATATGGTCCAGAGGAAAAGGCCCTCCTAGGAACAAAGTGTAATGACACGGTTTATTAGGTTAAATTTAGCTATTTTACACCTTGTGTGTTTTAAAACAAAAAAGATACAAATTCAAATTGTTTAAGAACGTTCATTGTAAACAAATATTTAAGTTGTTTTTACAATCTTTATCTAATAACCTCTGATTGTAAGACCATTTGTCAGCCTTTACAGGGAAATTGACGTTTTTTTTTCTTTTCTTTTTTCTTTGTTTGGAAAGTAACTAGGACTCAAAAAGATGAAGATCAGTAGCTAATATCCAGCAAATCAGCGAAACCCAGCGAAAAGGAAAAGCTGTTTATTTTTAGCAGGATGTTAAAAAGTACAACTTGTTACTTTAGGGGTGATTGAATCTTTGTAATAACTCCGGTTGAGACAACAGGGAATAGCATAGATTGGGTTATACCAGCTAAAGGTACATACTGTGCAGTGCAGTAGTATATACAATGTATTAGCGACGTAACGGCAGATTGTTAGAGAAAAATATTTTTTATCTGTGACTTTGAAGGAACAGTCCCTCATAGGACCAAAGTGTACTAATGGCAGTGACATGCTCAAGAGGGTACAGCTGGGTGACTGGTGCCTTTTTTAACCCAAATTTGGCACCTATTAATTATTTTTTCAATAAAGAAATCACGACCAACAAACTCTCCCCCACCCCCAAAATGAAAGCAGACACATTTGTTATTAGCATGGCTAGATTTGTTATGGGGAGCTAATTATACTTCAATTTTTTATAAAAAAGTTTTTTTGCTATGTGGGACTGTGTCTTTAATAATGCAGGATCTTCCATGCACTGGAATGCAATGAGTTGGCAGCCGTGGGGTTAAAAGGGAGATCCTGCTTTTTAAGATGTCAGAGAGGATCTCTCGCTCTCTGATGTTTTGTGAGAGATACCTATACCAATGTGAAAGGGGTGAAGTCTTAAAGATACTCTTCAACGAAATTAACTTGTGCACACCACTACAAATAACAATTCATTTTTTATTCTTAGTGGTGTGCACAAGTGAATTTCTTTGAAGAGCATCTTCAACTCTTCACCCTTTTTACATCGATACCATATTCACAGTTCTGCACCCACTATATAATCACTATAGAATGGCATGAGTATTTGTATCAAATGCTGGGTGCAGTATAATTCATCAACTCCACTTCTGTTTCCACAGTTATAAATATGCAAATATTTCCCATCACCTTTAAATGACTTCCCCCTTGGATATAGAGTTTTAACTTTAACTGACCTCTTTGATCTGGGCCTCAGCTTTCTTATTACCGTCTTCTTTGGCTCAGAAGGATCAGAAGACTCCGTATCACTGTCATCCACAGATTGTCTCCTCCTGTTATTCTCCTTATAGTCCACGTCATGATACTCTGTTGAATAGCTAAATGTCCTTCGGGGTTTGGGGAGAGGGTTTATTGCTGGGACATCGTTCAACCTTCCAGACTCATAATAAATATTTTCCAAGCTTTTCATGGCAATGCTTTGGCTCGTCAGACCTCTCAAGTTAAGCTCCTTCTCAGTTGAAATGCTTTGTCCTCTTTTCCTTTTGAAGTCCAAAACCATCTCTGTCAAATCCTCTTCTGAAATCACGCCACCTTTCTTAAACATTCCCGGCGAGGTGTAAAAGTTTCCTGGCGGCAGGGACATTTCTGGGTCTAAAAAATCACTTTTGTTGTCTTTTCCCCTAAAAAAAGACGGGCTACCTATCCTTTCCTCGTAAACTTCTGATGCATCCCTGTGTCCAACCATCCTGTTATTTTCTCCGTCAAAATGGCTTCCTCCATCCACTTCCCTGAAATCCAGGCCCAAGTGTTTAGCTCTCGTCAGATCTGACTTTCTGTTGTCCATTCCCTCTCCTGTTACCCTGGCAAGTACATTGGGGTCACTGGCAGGTCTCTCAGGTTTCACAGAGTCTAAATCTCCGCATGAGCCACTGCTAGTCCTCACTTCCCACTGGGAGATCTTCTGCTTGATGTTTTTGCAGTGGCTCCTTGTAAGGGTTTGTAGAGCAGAGCGAGACAATCCGCACTCTGGGCTTCCCATTGTTCCCATTGTACGCATGACCGGCATCTCTGTCTTTATAAAAGGTCCATTGCTGGTGCCAACTATTGAGAGAGACCTACCATGGTCTTCTGAGAAGCAGGCAAACTGATCCAAGAGTGATGGTATTTTAGTGGCTGTATTCACTATCACACTAATGGTACTAATGTCTGCAACCACACTAGCTCCAAAGTGAGGGATCTAGTAGTTAAAAAGAATGATATTCCAAGTTTATGTGTATGTCTAAATTCAAAGGCAGAAGCAGTCAGTGGAGCAGCCTGGATATCGCAGCCTGGATATCGCAGCCTCTCGTTCACAGCGTTCCTGTTGAAATAAAATAACCACATCTTGTTACAATGCGTCCTATAGATAAGGGCTCTGCCCGGCAGAAACAACAACAACTGCAGTGTTACAAAGCAAGACAAAAGAAGACAAATTAACGGAATTGTAGAGGACGTGGTTCTATTTAAAAAAAAAAAATTAAAACCTTCAGACCAAGATTTCAACTATTGTAACAAATTCTTCCTGCCTCCATTTATTGTACTATAAATACATGCGGATGTATTGTTTATGTATATGTATATATTAGTTTGTTCTTGTATAGCGCTGACATAGTATTTGTGCAGGCTTGCAGCTAGGGATTCTGGGAAATTACATACAAATGCGCACCCATAGATACCTATAAGCTTATGCCTGCTGTATTACACTGCTTTTCAGCAGAGCCCGGGTTAAAGAAGGGCATAACCAGGTCTCAGTGTGAGGCTGGTTATACTGGCTTGGCAATTTGAAGTTGATTTCAAGCACACAAGTTATAGTGGGTAAAAAGGTGAAGAAAAAAACTTCACCTCACAGAGCAAATAAAAATGCCGCTTATGAGCACAGGTCTGCAACCCTGCTTTTCCCTATTATCCCTTAGTATCCTTCCACTGCAGCCAGGGATTCTGAGAAATCACACGGACACACGGACACACGCACACGCACACGGACACACGGACACACGGACACACGGACACACGGACACACGGACACACGCACACACGCACACACGCACACACGCACACACGCACACACGCACACACGCACACACACACACACGCACACACACACACACACACGTTGAGAGAACAGATAGAAAAAAGAAGGTTACAGGAGTAGATCATCGAAGACTTTGACAGAAGGTTAAAGCAGGCGTTAGGGAAGGAGTTACAGGGAGCAGCTAAAACTATTCAGGGCATCAACAGAAATCTTGGGGCCCAGGACAAATGCAAGGAGCAGGGACGCATATGCATTAAAAAAATGTATAGGCAGATCAGATAACAATACTTTTCAATTTACATTGTGCCACAACTGTGCTAGGGCATTTGTTCCTGGAGAACTAACGGTGTACTGGTTAAAGTCCAGACACTTAGTTCTCCATTTAATTTGCCAAGTTATAGCACATTAAATAGGGTCTTTTCCTTATTCTTTTAAGGATGGTTTACCTCTTATGTGCTGTACATAATAAGGTGCACTTCCTCCTAGGACCAACGTGTACTAATGGCAGTGACATGTTTAAGGGGTTATAAAGCATTTTTTAATTGTTTAAAGTTAGTTTGTAAACAGGCTGAGCCGAGACTTGGGAGGGGCTACATTTCCTCTGACTGACTACACCCTTTTGAAATCACTAAGTGTTCAATAAGAATTGTAAAAGTTTGTTTTCTGCCTAGGGTTTTTTTTTGGGGGGGGGGGGGGGGTCTGCAGGGCTATACCACATTCATTTCAGCTCCGGGTACCCCATATTTCCTGAAACACTTCCCTCCGTAAGTCATGCAGGTAGCAGCCTCAGCTAGGCGAGCAATATGGCGGTTTAAAAAGGTCTCTCATGTGGGCCAATAGGAAGAAACAAGTCATCTATCGTAGCTTTCTATTGCCCCGGGTAACACTCAACTTTTAAACATGCAGGAAATACTGCCCTGACGTATGGAGGTAGGTATCTCTGGAAGCATGGGTTCCCCAGAGCAGAAATAAACCCAGTTCAGCTCCAAAGACCCCTTCCCTCCCAACTTCGGGGAAGTTTATTTTCTTTCAAAGGAAATGCTCCTTCAGGTATTTATTTAAAAGGCCCAAAGCCTGTAGTGGATTGTTCACATGGCAACTCCTGCTCACTTCCTCGGCACTCGGCAGCAGGGAGCTTTCCCCCCCCCCATGTTGAATACAAAAGAATCTTATACAGGAAGTAGTCTTATCCTGAGCTGCTCGGATAATGTTGTTTGAGGTCTAACTAGGCCACTAGGTAAAAGGGACGTGGCAGCCATATGATTTAGGCAGTGTGCTCACATTTAGAAATAAAATACATAGTTTAACCCCTTCAGTGCCCTAATGATATACGTCATGATAAGGGCCACGACATGGGGCCGTTATGATGTATACCGTACATCATTGGCCACTGCTTTTTCTTTAGGGGCTGTTCACGATCAGCACGCCATACCGCACTGAAGGATGTGTGTGTGTTATATATACAGTTGATATATATATATTTTTTTTAAATATATTTATATTCATTATGCAAGGGAGGGCGATTGCCCTATGTAACAAATATCACAGATTGGACAAATTGCGACCATACAGTAGATTATTCTTGGAATGCTTTGTTTGACTTTAGAAACAATGAGGAGGAAGTATTTTATCACAGGGAATTTCCATACACCGATGGCATAATCATTGCAATTAGGATAACAGGTAAAAAAAGCACAATGTGTTGTTTTAAGGAAGGGATTCAAATGTGACTCGCTGTAAAAAGGAGTTGGCACTGGTATTTAAATGCAATGTCCCACTAGTAAGGTCAGAGTCTTGAACTAGAACATTCCTTGTTTTAGACTGTTGGTCACAAACCTACATTTGAAAAACTAATCCCCACCAAGGGATAACCAATACACAAGGGTGCACTTGGCAAGTATGTGTGGGATACCAAATATGTGATTTTGGCTGAGGGTACCTGAGACCGGTTTAGAAACTGACCAAATCTGATCTTCCTGGCTGAGAGGATGTATGATGTCCCTACAGAAGCCATGCAGCAACCTACACGTTTACATGGGAGACAACCTCCAGGTCAATTGTGTGTTACCCGTCTAGTCATTTCCCACCCATCCATCCAGGACAATTGTTGCTGATCTATCGATCCCATTCCACACACTCAGCGAACCTCACTGCTCAGCTGCAATTTCATGTAATCTACTTGCTTCTTAGCTTGGGATTCTGGGAACTGTAAGGCCTGGGACATAGTAAGCGCTTAGGTGCTGCTGCTCGCTCTCGCTTGCTGCCGCTCGCTCTACCAGGAGTTTTTGCTGTCCTGACAGAGGAGACAGCAAGCGCTTGGGAGGCGGGTATCACTGTGTGTGTGTGTCACTTGGTAGCTGTCAGTGTGTGTGTGTCACGTTGAAGTGGTCTGTGTGATACTGGGGAACCTGTGTGTGAGTGTGTGTGTGTGTGTGTGTGTAGTGTCGTGACGAAACGCATCAGGGCACGCTACCACGACACTACGTAATCACGCAGTGCGCACTTTACGGCCGTAGAGCGAATGGAGCTGATCTGAGGCTGAAAGAATCTCCAAATCGCACTGACGCTTAGAAACATTGTTCCAAAGCACCGACAACTGCTGGAGGTGAACCGGAGGGACTATCTACCATCTGATGTGTTCCAGGACGGTGTGGCCTTGTTGGTGGTGATTATATCACAAACTGCCTTTTTATCTTGTACTTTTGTGAGTGTCCTTAATCCCCTTGTCCTCTTTTTTAATCATTAAATGTACTGTTTTACACTATGGGACGTGCGCTCTCTGTTCTTCTCTTTCTATAGTCTTCCTGTTGGAATTGGTTATTCCTTCTGAGAGCAGCCGTGGATCCCTGAGCAGCATTTCCAATCACCATTGAATTTCTACTGGACTTGTACTAAGGGTTGGACTTTCTTCCATTTTTTGTCCCCTTTTCTTCCCTGTTTGATATATGTTATTACAATACACTTGCACATGTTTTTACATATTTTTTACACATTTTTAACACTTTTTCATATTTATGGTTTTTCATATTGTTAGATTGATAATTTTATTTTTACTAACATTGTACACATTATCTGCACGGTTTAATTCATTTTATTTTACCTTGTTTCACGAGTGCCGCTACTGAAAATTTTCTCATATATATGTGTGTGTGTGTGTGTGTGTGTGTGTGTGTGTGTGTGTGTGTGTGTGTGTGTGTGTGTGTGTGTGTGTGTGTGTGTGTGTGTGTGTGTGTGTGTGTGTGTGTGTTTTCTCAGAATCCCTGGCTGCAGTGGAAGGATACTAAGGGATAATAGGGAAAAGCAGGGTTGCAGACCTGTGCTCATACACATACACATGCATATACACACACACACACACACACACACACACACACACACACACAATGTGCACACACACACACACACACACACATGCATACACACACGAGACATGGATCGGGGCAGAAGGGGGACAGACCGTCAGGGGGCGGGCGCGTCACTGGCCGGGGGGCGGGCCAGTGACGTCACGGAGCTGGTTCGCCCTCATTGGGCGAACCGCTCACGTGACCGGCCTGTCTCGCCGGCAAGCGGGGGAATTTTAAATTCCCCCAAGACCTGCGCTTCCGCAAGAGCGCGGAAGCGCAGGTGACCCCCTACTAAAGGCGCTCTAATTGCGGCTGTAGGGGCTCAGTGCTGAGCGGGAGCGCGCGTCAGCACGCTTCCACAAGCACGCAGCAAACATGTCCGGGGCCTAACACTGGCAGTTGGGAACCATTTCTTAGCAAGCTCCAAACTTCTTACTACAGATCAGGTTTTCTAAATGGATTAATGCAGTATCAATCTCGATGATATTGGCTCGTAAAGTGGGTTTGGGATCACTTCTGAAACGTGATTCTTTAAAATGACGTGCAAGGCTAGGAGTATATAGACATTCTTAGCAACATTATAAAATGTATGAGTTAATGTTCACGGGAGAGATACTCCACACCATTACATATAGCATTAGCTTATTTACATGGGAAATGTAAACTGCATCCCCCTCCCCATTAAAAGAATTACATTGATTTTGGTCTACCACAATCAAATGTAAACTGTGATTATGAACATAGCGTTAAAAGTGCAATCCCAGATAGCTAGCCAGAACACTACCTTTTGTTAAGAATTGAACAGTCTCACTCATATCGCTAAACAAATATAACCATACTGATAACAAAGATGTGGCTGCTTTCAATGTTTGGAAATTAATTACTTTTTTTTTTTAAGCCGCCTTCGAGTGGAAGGGTTTTTGTCGATTTATTTAACTTTAGCCCACCCTGTCCTTAACAGGGACCCTTTAAATATAAGGGGAGAGAGACACTGTGCAAACTCTTGATGAACACCCAGTAACTAAAAGGGAGCAGCTAGAGGAAATCAAACCCGTCCCAAGCCTACCATGTTTACATAACTTTAAAAATGATTCAAAATAATCCTTATATATGTGTCAGATTTAATCCCTTAACCATGTCACTGCTATTAGTACACTGGCCCCAGGAGGATTGCTCCTTTATTTTAAAAAAACCAACACCTTAATATTGATGATAATGGTAAAATAACAGGAAATGACCAGTTACTATTTGTAATGGAAATTAAATGTTCCCATTTCCGTGAGGATATATAGTTTAGAAAAAAGGGAGTGTGCCGTTTCCCCCTCTGTCACATGCACAGCAGAAATTGCTTTGAAAGGGTTTTCAGCAGAAAGTAATAAATCCTCTCTCCCCACTACAAGAATAAACATGATTTAAACTATGCGTTAATACCATGGCATGAAAACACAGGTGTGGCAGCAGCTGTATTCAGATTACATGAGTCATTATAGGGGAGAGTATCTGAAAATGGTATAAAAATATTTTATTTTTCATAGCGGAAGTATTCTAACATACAGATTTCAACTCATTGTGGGAGCAGCATCCTTAATTCATCACACTCCCTCCTTCACATAAACACATCCAATAACTTCTATGGTGTCAATCTCTTAACAGCTCGAGTGCCACAATTTTCCCTTATAAATACTTTCAGAAGTTTTATATGATAATGAAGTTGCCTCCCACTGTTACCTTATAGACAGTGTACACAGAATTTCTGCAGACACAATAAGTTCCTGCCCCATAGAGCTTACAATCTATTTTTTTCCCCTCAGGCATAGGGAGATAAGATGACACCGGGATTTGAAGTAGGCTCCCTTGCTTCAAACTATGTGCATTTACTCACTGAGCCACTCCTGCAGCCAAACTTTGGGGGGGGGTGGGGGGGATAACCCGCATATACCATTGACTTCAATAAGTACATCCTATCACACATCCCAGTGGCTCCTATTGAGTTCAATACAATCACACATCAGTTGCCATTTACTTCAATAGGAACATCTTTCAAGTCAGGGTCACCTTCTTACACATAACCGTTCCTGATGATAAAGGTTTATAGTGTAACCCGCTTAACGTTCAGAAATGTAGACTAAAAGTGAAGCAGTGGGTGGGCGTTCTGACATAACAATGGTTCTACAAGATGAAAGTTCGGTGCAGTTGTTTGTAGCTATGAACATAAATAGCCAGCATAATTTTCTGTCTCAGTCAGTGTGTGATCTTTAATAAAGGCCTTGATCTCCAGGCATCACTTTACAAAACTATAAGTGGTTTGTGACAGCAGCAACATCCGCTCCTCACCCCCTCCTTGTTATATTGTTACAACTTTAAAGCAAACAAATAGCAGCGATCCAGATCTTTCCTATAAATTTCCTCAAACTTTGGTGAAAAATACTTTGTGTATTTTATCCCTGTTGAAAGTGACACCGAGCTCTTGAAAGATCATGTACATTTAATCTACTTTTATTTTAGTGCTAAATCTCCAAGAGATTTAGGACTAGAACAAAAAAGGGGTCTTAAAAAAATCACTAAGTGCTCTCACTTAGGTCCCTTTTAAAGATACTTGAAATGGCTTCCCAATGTTGGAGAAGAGTGGAGCACCTTTAGGATTAAAATCTTCCACAGAAGGCTGCTTCACAGTATAGAGAATAGGCCATATGCAACCATTTGGTTTTATAGTCATTTTCAAATCTCTTAAAAAATTCAATCCCACGTACCCAGTCAAATAAAAACATCTTGAAATCAGTTATGTTTTAAGATTGTATCTACCATAAATAGCATATCAGCTGTATCTGTTTGATGATAATAATAATAATAATAACAATAATAAGAGGTGTCAAATTAGATCCATTTAACGTGCCACTTAATCTCTTTGACTAATCATGGCAACAAAATTTACCTAAACACAGAGACTCTGGGTGAACCATAGAACAGTTTACAATGAGTGTTATCAAAAGGCGGTAAAGATCTTAAAAACCTAAAGCATTTGGTTTCCCTGGAGATCTTAAACATATATATTTAAAAATAGTGTAAATTTGTGGCAATCACCTACAGTTAACCGCTCACTGCCACTACAGGTCCTAGGAGGGACGGACCCTCTAAAACCATCATTTAGTAGAAGTCTTAGACTAAGTCCCCGCTAGCGCTGATCGGGTGGAGGAGACTTACATATATAGATATATGCAAGTCCCCGCTCATGCGGTGCGTGCGGCGCTCGTGCGCGTGCACACACGCTCAGCCGCGATCGGCGCGTATATAAACATAAAATCTATATTTACCCGCTCGCGCTCAACTACCCGCAATGCCCCCTTCCCCGCACGCGCGTACAAGCCGGACACCCGGCGCACATGCTTGGAGCGCTCTCCAAGCATGAGCGCGCTCAGCGCCAGCGGGGACTTAGCTTTACCTTGTACTGGCTATCATGTGCTTTCTGTTAATCAAGATAACAATTAAAAGAAAACGTGAGTGTTTAATTTAATGATGACTCAATTAGGGATCAGTGCCCCATCACTCCATTGTCTCCCAAGGCTTGTTGAGCTGGAAATATCTACCACTGATCCCCACCCACGCATAATTAGGAGCCAGGCCTCATCTTCAGTCACCAATATTGCTCCAGAGCACGTATTATGTTACTGAATATGTTTTACACCTTCTATCAAAAATGCAACTACACAGCATATACTAGAACACAAAATGAAAGCACTTAGACATGCAACGCTGTCCCTGCTATTTTTAATGGTTGTTCTAGGATTTAAAAGCAGAAAGTCCACATAGCCGGCTAAAAAAACTATCATACTTTTTTGGCAAGAATTGGTTGTGTTAAAATAATCTAATGATGCCAGTAACAAAGATGCCCTGCTCTATTTTTTGAGGGTTAAATAATTACAACTGGAACTGGGGAAGTATTTGTCAATCAAGCGTTTTCTTTACCCTTACTTACCCTGTCCCTATCAGACAACCAATAAAGACAAGGGGACTTACTTACCCTGTCCCTATCAGACAACCAATAAAGACAAGGGGAACAGGAGAGCTGCATATGTTCAACAAGAGTTTGCACAGCCAGCGCCATCAGACAAAAGTGGAGGAGATCAGATCCCTCCCAAATCACCAGATTTACAAAGTAATGATTAAAAAAAAAAAAAAAAAAAATCTCATTAAGGGGCCGATGCAGTAACTTGCGATATGTGTGTGTCGGCAGCGCGCTTAAATCTCCTGTGTTTGGCGGGAATTTGCCGCTAAATGCAGTAAATAGCGATTGTGAGATACAATGGTGAGTTGCACATGTTGCGAGTTCCTGCAGTCAGTGGCGGATTACTGCATGTATCTGTATTTCACTTGAATGTGGCGTCAACCTCTGCACATAAATAAAAAAAACCTCCTTCTTGCTTAAAGCTTTCAGTTACTCACCGTAGTGACTGTCTTGCTGATACTGACATTAGCAAACCTTTTACTGCTGTCCCTCATTAGATACTTTTGGAAACATACCTGGTGCAGTGCTACAGTTGTGTCTTCTGTTCTTTGACACGTGAAGAGGTGATACATGTGTGCATGTGTCTTGTGACGTTTCATGTACATTTGTGTCTATGTGTTGGACTCTGTTGCAAAGCTTACAGTACATTTCAGTGAGTTGCTGTGTGTACTGTAACCCGTGCATGCAGCAAGAGGCAAGATACGTCATGTATCTGTATTGAAGGAGAATTTGGCGGCAACTTTTGAACATGAAAAAATCACCTCATGATAGTTTGACGCATTCTGTTACTCACAGCAGTGTGTTTCTTGCTGCTAGTGACATTAGCAAGGCTTTCACAGCGCTGTCCCTCAATAGATAGTTTTAGGAACATACCTGCTTCTTGTCATTCACAAGACAGACACCTTTGGCTAACATTAATAATGTATTTTATTATAAACAACACATGTAACAGGTTCTGAATGACATGTAATACAATTGAAGCTGCGCTGCCAGCAGCAACAGTACAATGACACAACAATGTCACTAGCAGCTGAAATTTTCGGCTCTCGCCTGCTTGTTGGTGCCGCAGCTTTTTGGCGCTTTTCTCGCAAGGAGTTTCTCCCGCGCACCCCCGAGATCTTACTCGGCATCTACTGCATTCTGCGTGCTGCTTAATATGGCGAAATAGCCATTCTCGCCACCCCGCCAGCGCTTGATTTCCGGCAACAATTGCATATGCCGTTTTTCAGGTAACTCGCACACATACCGCCATCAACTGCATACTACATGCCAATCTCGCAATAAAACAGCCAAATTCAGCCTTCTCGCAAGTTACTGCATCGGCCCCTAAGTGTCAAATTTTGGTTTTAGAGGCAATCACCCAGACATGACCCCTTAAAAAGGTCACTGGCATTAGTTCAATTTGGCCCTTAGGAGGCACTGCCCCTTTCATGGGTTTTAGAATTAAAAAATGATATATATATATATATATATATATATCATACAAAACTGGAGTCAGTCAGGGAAAATATTTGGGAAGCCCGTATTTTAACCCCTTTGCTGCCAGAGAGGCCAGTAACACATTGGTTTAATTGTGCCACCATTTTTGGCTGCTAAACCCTGATGCTCTAATTCACCAACACACATTGATACATATACCCAGATTTGCATATACAAAATGTACACACATGCTTCTCTGAGCTTACATACTGCTGCATTTGTAAGCCTGGGTTTATAAAATGGTTAAATATGCGGTCACACTGAACTAGTTTTAAAATATTGTTTTAACCTCTGCTTTTGCTCAACTTTAGTGTTCAATAATTTTGTACATGCTTGTCCTATATTCTGCTTTTAGTTTAAATACTAATGCTGTAATGTTGCAGTGACATGGTAGGACATGGAAACCAATTAAATAGCAAAGTCGCTTGGACAGCATGGTTGACACATCATACTGATCTAACAATGGAAACACCTTAAGTTTTCCCACAAAGGTTTAAACGTAATAATAAATATCAAAAGGAACCGTTTGTGGGAGGAACGAAGGTTTTGTGTCTCATAACACCATGAACCTCAATTAAAACTAATCACTATCTGAAAAGTAGACCTTAAAGCATGGGAAGGTCTTACCTGGAGTCTGAGAAAACCTACCTCACCATGACATAAATTCAGAGCTCAGCTTGGTAGTGACATTCTTTAAGCCAAGGTCTTCTACATCATGAAGTTCTTTCATACTAAACATCAAATATTCCTAGATTTAGGATTTCCAGGGACAATGATTGTATTAGTTCCTGCACAATTATCTGTCTATGTCCCACATGAAGGAGTGACTGATCACACAAAGAATTTCCAGTATTGTGCGACTCACAAGGGCCATTTGCCCCAGGCTGGTGGCAGCTGGACTCCCAGAGTGACAAGCCATCTCGGCAACAACTAAACCGTAGATTAAGTTTAAAGCTAGCGCCATCACACCACCAGCAGACCTGAAACCCAACATCAGAAAAGGAGTCTACATTGTTAATTTATCTTAGAGAATAAAAGGCAGGGAGAAGATAGCCACTTTGTCCTACACCGCTCCTCCACTTCAAAAACCCTTTGTAATTCACCGATTACAGACGGTCTTTACATTTTTCATCCTGAATATGCCATTATAATGTTTTTTTAGTACTGTGCACTATAAAATTGATGCACATTTCTTCCCTCAGAAAATCCCTGCTATTCCCTAAAATGCACGCATGCCTTTATTTATACAGCGCCATTAATGTACATAGCATTTCACAGCAGTAATATACGTGACAATCATAAATAACAAATAATACATAAAGGGGAGAAGTGTTTCAGACAAAATAAACATTTAGAAAAAGGAGTCCCTGCTCCAAAGAGCTTATAATCTAATTGGTTGGGAGGAAGAATGTACAGAGACAGTAGGAGGGTGTTCTGGTAAGTGCGTCTGCAGGGGGCCAATGTTTATGTACGAGGTGTTAATCAGCCATGGAGCTACTCATATGCATCCTTAAGCAGGTGTGTTTTGAGGTGGGTCTTAAATGTGGATAGAGAGGGTGCTAGTCGGATACTGAGGGGAAGGGCATTCCAGAGGTATTGGGCAGTCAGTGAGAAAGTTTTAAGGCAGGAGAGGGCTTCAACAGAAAAAGACGGTGTGAAACAGCGCTAATGGATAATAAATGTGAACTAAGTAAAATAATTAGTGCAAATTACAAACAACTGGCAGCCAGGTAAAGACTGACCGTACAGTCAGTAAAGAACCATGGAAAAAAAGGAGAAAAACCGGCACCAAAAAATAAATGTCAATAAATTCCAAACCATGAAGGTGAAGTCCAATTGGAAGTCCTTGGATAACAAAGGAATTGTGCTGACAACTCTCCTCCCAGACCGTGCAAAGGAGAAAGGAAAAAGAAAACAGATTATGGTGCAGTATGCCAAATACTGTTGACTTAAAAACAGTACCAACTAACAATACATAACAAACAGGACAGACAACACACCAACACTAGCAAGGCTAAAAGTAATATTAAAAAGCTATTTATTAACACAATTAATGTGCGTTACGGAGGTGGGATATCCAGGGGGGTAAAACTGGAATCCTACTTACAGGACCCTGGTTGGGTAAAGGCAGTTAACACAGAATTGATGGTGAAGTCCTCCAAAGATGGCGACCGGAGCTCCCTCACGGGCGTCCCCGCGTGATGTGGGTGGGAGATGAATCACTCGAACTGCAGGGCTTTCCGGAGGATATGACGTCACGCCCCTCACAGCTCCTATCGCAATGCGATGTGATGCTCCCAATGCGAGTGTCCTCTCACGCTGCTCTGCTCTGCTGCTATGGCTCCACAAACGATTCCCCAATGTCCTCCGCAACTACAGAAAAGCTTCTAAAATAAACAAGAACTTCCTGACGCATTTCGTGCGCATGCGCGCACTTCTTCAAGGGATGTGCTTCACCGTGTGTTCACAGGACAGTAGATGGTAAAAGAAGTAAAGCTGAAGATCGCTCAGGTGCTCCTCTCTGATGATAACTCGAGTGATTCATCTCCCACCCACATCACGTGGGGACACCTGTGAGGGAGCTCCGGTCACCATCTTTGGAGGACTTCACCATCAATTCTGTGTTAACTGCCTTTACCCAACCAGGGTCCTGTAAGTAGGATTCCAGTTTTACCCCCCTGGATATCCCATCTCCGTAACCCACATTAATTGTGTTAATAAATAGCTTTTTAATATTACTTTTAGCCTTGCTAGTGTTGGTGTGTTGTCTGTCCTGTTTGTTATGTGTTGTTAGTTGGTACTGTTTTTAAGTCAACAGTATTTGGCATACTGCACCATAATCTGTTTTCTTTTTTCCTTTCTCCTTTGCATGGTCTGGGAGGAGAGTTGTCAGCACAATTCCTTTGTTATCCAAGGACTTCCAATTGGACTCCACCTTCATGGTTTGGAATTTATTGACATTTATTTTTTGGCGCCGGTTTTTCTCCTTTTTTTCCAGGAGAGGGCTTCAGATACAAAAAGGGATACAGAGAAGACATTCGTGAGCAGAACGCAAGAGTCGGGATGGTGTATAGCGAGAAACTAGGGCTGAGATGTAAGGAGGGGCAGAAGAGTGCAAAGCTTTAAAAGGGAAGACGAGAATTGAATGTGTGATATGGAATTTGATCGGAAGCCAGGGGAGGGATTTCAGCAGGGGAGATGCCGAGACAGATTTTGGAAATACTAGAGTGATTCAGGCAGCAGCATTTAGGATAGATTGTAGGGGGGACAGGCGAGAGGCAGAAAGGCCGGACAGCAGGAGGTTACTGTAGTCGAGACGGGAGAGAATTAGGGTCTGTGTCAGTTTTTGCAGTCGAGCAACAGAGGAAAGGGCGTATCTTGGTAATATTGCAGAAGAAAAAACTACAGGTTTTAGCTACCTTTTGAAATATGAGAGAGGGGTCGAGTGCGACCCCTAGGCAGCATACTTGGGCTACTGGGAGAATGATACTACTGTACTTCCAGCAGTAATGTTGGTATAAAGGGTAGAGTGGTTTTATTGCATCACCTGGTGTCACAGTGCAAATTGTTTAGAAGCACAAAACTTTAACCCATGCTTTGTTGGTCCTACTGACACATAATACCAGCACCTGATACTCTGTAATCACCAATACACATTAGCACTCATAAAAGAAGCAATCCCACCTGGTCTTGTTCTTTTACATAATTGGAGCCAGGGGATCTTCCGGAACTGAACTGTTCCATGTTTAGCGCCAGGGCTTCCCAGTTCCAGAGAATTACTAGTGTACTCCTCAATGCTTCCTCCTGGGGAAACACTGGAGGCGCCAAACCTTGTGGGATCCGCAGGCCAATAGGAGAAGGGGAAGAGAGAGTTTGGGGGGGGGGGGGAAGGAGAGTGTGTGGGGGCGTTGAGGGGGAAGGAGAGAGAGAGTGTGGGGGGTGAGGGGGAAGGAGAGAGTGTGTGGGGGGGGGTGAGGGGGAAGGAGAGAGTGTGTGGGGGGGGTGAGGGGGAAGGAGAGAGTGTGGGGGTGCGAGGCGGAAGGAGTGTGTGTCGGGGGCACGTGGAGGAAGGAGAGAGACATATGGGTTATACACCCCTGTTAATTTATAGGACACCGATTATCACAAACAATTAAGTGTCATTTTCTCCCTTTACATGCTACTTAAACCATTCCGGAAACTGCAAGGGGTTCATCCGCCCCCTCCCCCCCCAAAAAATAAAATAAAAAGAAGAGATATATGCTTCAAGGATTTTCCGCTAATTATTTAGTTGACACTCCAGTGATAGTTACACCGTCAAGGTATCTTCTCAGGTAACACAAACTTTGTGCTTCAGGGCTTACAATGAGGCGTTAAACATTGAAGAAGAAATGTTACATGGCTGAGTTTTTTCCCTTTGAAAGGCGCAATCATACCTCGGATGAGAGTGACAGATTTAGTAGGTTAAATGCAGCCGATTGACAAGCATATAGTATCTATGTATTCTCTCTGGACATATCCCAGGTGTCTGTCCTATGACCTCTTCTCTCTTCAGGTGACCTTATCACACCTTGAGCGTTCAAATATCACCTGTACATTGACAAAGCCACATTCAACCCCAGATTTTAAACATACTATCCAGATAGCCCTCTGCAGACTGAAACCTAACATGCAGAAGACAGAACTCCTCATACTTCCTCCCATGCTGAGACTTACTACAGCCCCCTTCTCCATTACCATCAATAGCACAAGCCAGATAGGTGTCACATTTGACTCCTCCCTCACATTCTCCTTTCACACTCATGCTGTTGCAAAAACCTGTCGATTTTTCCCTGTATAACATTGCAAAAATACACCCTTTCCTACACCATTTGTATATATTTATTTCAATTGTTAACATTTCCATTGCAAACAAATCTCTCCATAGCATTTGCTTAGAATAAAATAAATAAAATCACCATTAGTCATACAGATAAATATAAGTAACTGATATGCTTGAATCCAGTGTTCCCAACAATATGTAAGAGTCATTTTACAAGATGCAAAGTAAAAAAAAAAAAAAAAGTTACTTGACCATCTAAGGAAGCCAGTTGCACTCGTGGGTAGTAAAATTATTGTGTTGCATACAGAAAAAGATATTACCGAATACTAGAACTTTTTATTAAAAAATAAATAAAATTGAAGAAAAAATAATTTTGTTTTATTTTTAAATGAGCACTTTTTTCTTCTTCCAACGTTTGAAGCAGGGGCTCTCAGAGCTGAACCGCATTTATTTTAGCTACGGGGATACCCTGCTCCCAAGATATTTACCCTGGAAGGTGCCTCCAGTATCTATGCGCAGTTTAAATGTCCCGCATCACATGGGCCAATAGGAAGCAGCACAGGATTACATCATGGCTTCCTATGGCACGCAGGACATTTAAAGCCTCCATTTTGATAGCCCCATCTGGGCTGTTATCGGCACCCCCTAATAATAATAATTGAAAAACAAAAGAAAAAAAAAAAAAAGTTGCCAGAAGTGGCGGTTTCAAGATTTATTTTAGAAAAGGCTTGTTCCCTTTCCAAAGCCAAATATTTTGTAGTCCACCGTATGTCACCCCAAATTTTAGCATCTTTCAAATATCTCACATAACAACTAGGTTTTTTTAACCACTGTGACAAACTGAAGTGCCTGAAATGGCAGTAATGTGCTATTTGCACTATTTGCATTATTTGCTACACCAACAGTGGTTTTCTGTTTGGATGAGACTGTATAGAGTATTAACAGTAGGAAGTTAGAAGCTATAATTACTGACAGGAGCCCATTGTAGATCTCCATCCTTTGAACAATAGATATAACATGGCAGTACAACTAAATGAAATTAAGCTTAGGTCCCTATCCAAAATGCTGTAAATACGTATTTCACGTACATCTCCATTCAAATGAATGGGCCA